>NW_028163540.1:112925-182925 GCF_964263955.1 Coregonus lavaretus
TAATTCTGATGTGACTGTGATCCGATGTAGCTGTTAGAGCTTGTTGCAGCATACAGCCCTTGATCATTATAAATTACAAATCAGTATTGATTACCATCAGGAAATAGGCAAGGTTGTCATTAGCGTAATAAGCTTGTTATTGTGTACACATAGGGTCATAGCTGTGTTAGGACATGACAAGCTGCTGATAGGCTACCTATCACATTTTAAAAAACGACAGTTTAAGTTGCTGATTTTTTGTTCAGTAGTCTATTTGGAAGTGAGAGGTGCTTAAAATATACATTTTTTTTTTTTTTGTAGCTTTATTTAACTAGGCAAGTCAGTTAAGAATTTGTTCTTGCCTAGTTAAATAAAGGTTAAATAAAAAATAAAAATAAATTATTTACAATGACGGCCTACACCGGCCAAACCCGGACGACGCTGGGCCAATTGTGCGCCGCCCTATGGGACTCCCAATCACGGCCGGTTGTGATACAGCCCGGAATCGAACCAGGGGGTCTGTAGTGTCGCCTCAAGCACTGAGATGCAGTGCCTTAGACCACTGCGCCACTCGGGAGCCCAATATTACAATATTTCATTATGATAAAAAAAAATGTCAACGTGTAATAGGCTGCATGACATATGCATGGAGTTTAATAAATGTTTTCTCTTTGACACAGGTGTCGGAAACTAAAGTAGGGTACATTTTGGAAGCGCCTAGTATTGCATGATTGTCAGCGTGTGGGACCCCAAACCAGGACAATGCGGGAATTCAACTCTTGGTTGGCAAAGCGCGCGACAATCATGCGCGCGTGCCTCAAGAAAAAGATTGAAGGCGAGAGAGAGCTCCAACGGACAGTCTCGCTCTAGTGCCTGTGCTGGAGTCGTGCCAACGCTGTAGCCCTAACCACAAGCCCTAACCCGCTGGGCTGCTTGTCGGACAGTGTGTGACTTGCATACCAGTGGCTGAGACCGCGGAGGAGGAGAGGAGAGTGCTTTTACCGGATACCGTTTAATTGCTGCGTCTCTTTAGTCTAGGTCCGAGACAGGGAAGAGCAGAACGCATATTGCGCGGAGGAGGAGAGGAGAGTGCTTTTACCGGATACCGTTTAATTGCTGCGTCTCTTTAGTCTAGGTCCGAGACAGGGCAGAGCAGAACGCATATATTGCGCTCTGAAAAGGACTTTGAGTTGAGTGGAATTCCGAACGAACCGCGGACCAGCAAGTACACAACGACGGAGAAGCAAAACCGCAGTTGGAGAAAGACAAGAGGGAAGAAATAAAAGGACGTGATTGAGAGAAAGGATCACCTTATGGGTAAGTGGAACTGCTTTATAAAGGCATAAAGTGATATATTTTTGACTACATGGTAATAACACCTCTGTGGTAATAATATTTGATCTAGGGTGGCATTTGGAATACACTTGTAGCTTTGTCAGACACGCTTGTTTTGACACAATTACAGTGGAATTGATTCTCAGATGTGTTTATTTTATTACAGGCTATTAAACCGTGGACCAAAAATATTCCAACAGTCTGGCGGTTTTGCTAACGATATCCTCTATGTCAAGACAGTAATGTTTTAAGGAAAGTTCACCAAAAATATCTAGATGGAAGAATTCCCGCGTCTAAAATGCTACATAGCTGTAGCCTATTATGTGCGTAATTGCCACGTTTACTCATAGCTCATGATGACGGTAAATTACGGTTGATGGTATGAAAATGTGAATGGGGTGGATGAGGGTGAGGACACTCATACGCACCGACAGACAGATCATAGCTGTATGTCAGTGTGGTTATAAACGGTTATAGTTACTTTATCAATGTAAATGTTGGCAATTAGTCTGTCATCTGGTTTGTTTGATTGATTGATTCAGGGTGAGCGTTATTCAATGATGAGATGTGAATCTAGCTGTCATGTCATTTTGACACGCACGCACGCACGCACGCACACGCACACACACACACACACACACAAACACACACACACACACACATACACGCACACACGCACACGCACACACACACACACACACACACACACACACACACACACACACACACACACACACACACACACACACACACACACACACACACACACAGCCAGACTACTGGAATATAATAGCCTTATGATTTGTTTGTGGTCGGCTTTGTCAAGTCAAATTAGCATCACCTACGTTTCTCAGTTTTTCCTTAGTTTTTGTTGCTGAGAGAACTGCTAAATGACACTATAAATTACCATTTAGTGTGCCGTGTGTAGCTCTGTTGGTAGAGCATGGCGCTTGCAACGCCAGGGTTGTGGGTTCGATTCCCACGGGGGGCCAGTATGAAAAAAAAACAACAAAAAAAAACATGTATGCACTCACTACCTGTAAGTCGCTCTGGATAAGAGTGTCTGCTAAATGACTAAAAATGTGTGTGCTGATGCAAGATAATTTGTCTGACACGGATGTGTGCGTGTGTTTTCTTTTAGCTTTTTTTGTGTGGTATGGGGTTGAGTTTATATTTCACTAAATCGCTTATCTGAAATGACCATAGGTGTGCTGTGTGTGCTGATAACATGATGCAAATAAATACAACTGACATGATATTTTTATAGCCCTACGTTTGCATGATATGGGGGTGTGAGATTATATTTGAGTAATGTAAACCTTTGGTCTATTTTCATTTTAATCTGTCGAAAATAAAACGTTTGTAGATTGTGATGGCTAATAAAACCTTCTTCGGTCTAATCCGATTTACTGTAGATGTTTTTACGGTAACTTACTGTAGGATAGAGACCCAATCCAGTTAACACACACACACACACATACACGCACACACACACATGTACACAATGCCATTTACACACACACACAAACATACACACACACACACACACATTGGAGTACAGTTCTATTGGAAATTTAATTTCAATTTACTGTGCATACACACACAAGTACATATAAACACAGACCAATACACTGTAAAAAAAAAAAAGATGTTTTTACGGTATTTTACTGGCAGCCAGTTACTGTGAAAAAAGAGGAGACAAAACTCTAGATCATCTTTACTCCACATACAGAAACGCATGCAAAGCTCTCCCTCGCCCTCCATTTGGCAAATCTGACCCTAACTCTATCCTCCTAATTCCTGTTTACAAGCAAAAACAGTAACACATACAGTGAGGGGAAAAAAGTATTTGATCCCCTGCTGATTTTGTACGTTTGCCCACTGACAAAGACATGATCAGTCTATAATTTTAATGGTAGGTTTATTTGAACAGTGAGAGACAGAATAACAACAACAAAATCCAGAAAAACACATGTCAAAAATGTTATAAATTGATTTGCATTTTAATGAGGGAAATACGTATTTGACCCCTCTGCAAAACATGACTTAGTACTTGGTGGCAAAACCCTTGTTGGCAATCACAGAGGTCAGACGTTTCTTGTAGTTGGTCACCAGATTTGTACACATCTCAGGAGGGATTTTGTCCCACTCCTCTTTGCAGATCTTCTCCAAGTCATTAAGGTTTCGAGGCTGATGTTTGGCAACTTGAACCTTCAGCTCCCTTCACATATTTTCTATGGAATTAAGGTCTGGAGACTGGCTAGGCCACTCCAGGACCTTAATGTGCTTCTTCTTGAGCCACTCCTTTGTTGCCTTGGCTGTGTGTTTTGGGTCATTGTCATGCTGGAATACCCAACCACAACCCATTTTCAATGCCCTGGCTGAGGGAAGGAGGTTCTCACCCAAGATTTGACGGTACATGGCCCCGTCCATCGTCCCTTTGATGCGGTGAAGTTGTCTTGTCCCCTTAGCAGAAAAACACCCCCAAAGCATAATGTTTCCACCTCCATGTTTGACGGTGGGGATGGTGTTCTTGGGGTCATAGGCAGCATTCCTCCTCCTCCAAACACGGCGAGTTGAGTTGATGCCAAAGAGCTCGATTTTAGTCTCATCTGACCACAACACTTTCACCCAGTTCTCCTCTGAATCATTCAGATGTTCATTGGCAAACTTCAGACGGGCCTGTATATGTGCTTTCTTGAGCAGGGGGACCTTGCGGGCGCTGCAGGATTTAAGTCCTTCACGGCGTAGTGTGTTACCAATTGTTTTCTTGGTGACTATGGTCCCAGCTGCCTTGAGATCATTGACAAGATCCTCCCGTGTAGTTGTGGGCTGATTCCTCACCATTCTCATGATCATTGCAACTCCACAAGGTGAGATCTTGCATGGAGCCCCAGGCCGAGGGAGATTGACAGTTATTTTGTGTTTCTTCCATTTGCGAATAATCGCACCAACTGTTGTCACCTTCTCACCAAGCTGCTTGGCGATGGTCTTGTAGCCCATTCCAGCCTTGTGTAGGTCTACAATCTTGTCCCTGACATCCTTGGAGAGCTCTTTGGTCTTGGCCATGGTGGAGAGTTTGGAATCTGTTTAATTGATTGCTTCTGTGGACAGGTGTCTTTTATACAGGTAACAAGCTGAGATTAGGAGCACTCCCTTTAAGAATGTGCTCCTAATCTCAGCTCGTTACCAGTATAAAAGACACCTGGGAGCCAGAAATCTTTCTGATTGAGAGGGGGTTAAATACTTATTTCCCTCATTAAAATGCAAATCAATTTATAACATTATTGACATGCGATTTTCTGGATTTTTTTATTGTTAGTTATTCTGTCTCTCACTGTTCAAGTAAACCTACCATTAAAATTATAGACTGATCATTTCTTTGTCAGTGGGCAAACGTACAAAATCAGCAGGGGATCAAATACCTTTTTTCCCTCACTGTATAATGAAAAACTACAGGACTGTTTCACTGGCACAGACTGGAATATGTTCCGGGATTCATCCGATGGCATTGAGGAGTTTACCACATCAGTCACTCTTGGCATTCTCTCAACCAGCTTCATGAGGAATGCTTTTCCAACAGTCTTGAAGGAGTACCCACATATGCTGAGCACTTGTTGGCTGCTTTTCCTTCACTCTGCGGTCCAACTCATCCCAAACCATCTCAATTGGGTTGAGGTCGGGTGATTGTGGAGGCCAGCTCATCTGATGCAGTACTCCATCACTCTCCTTCTTGGTCAAATAGCCCTTACACAGCCTGGAGGTGTGTTTTGGGTCATTGTCCTGTTGAAAAACAAATGATAGTCCCACTAAGCCCAAACCAGATGGGATGGTCACAGACAGTGTCACCAGCAAAGCACCCCCCACACCATCACACCTCCTCCTCCATGCTTCACGGTGGGAACCACAAATGCGGAGATCATCCATTGACCTACTCTGCGTCTCACAAATTTATTTTTTTATTTTTATTTCACCTTTATTTAACCAGGTAAACCAGTTGAGAACAAGTTCTCATTTACAACTGCGACCTGGCCAAGATAAAGCAAAGCAGTGCGATAAAAACAACAACACAGAGTTACATATGGGGTAAAACAAAACAAAGTCAAAAATACAGAAACAGAAATACATATATATACAGTGTGTGCAAATTTAGCAAGTTATGGAGGTAAGGCAATAAAATAGGCTATAGTGCAAAATAATTACAATTTAGTATTAACACTGGAATGATGTGCAAGAGATGATGTGCAAATAGAGATACTGGGGTACAAATGAGCAAAATAAATAACAATATAGGGATGAGGTAGTTGGGCGGGCTAATTTCAGATGGGCTGTGTACAGGTGCAGTGATCGGTAAGGTGCTCTGACAACTGATGCTAAAGTTAGTGAGGGAGATAAGTGTCTCCAGCTTCAGAGATTTTTGCAATTTGTTCCAGTCATTGGCAGCAGAGAACTGGAAGGAATTGCGGCCAAAGGAGGTGTTGGCTTTGGGGATGACCAGTGAGATATACCCGCTGGAGCGCAGACTACGGGTGGGTGTTGCTATGGTGACCAATGAGCTAAGATAAGGCGGGGATTTGCCTAGCAGTGATTTATATATGGCCTGGAGCCAGTGGGTTTGGCGACGAATATGTAGTGAGGACCAGCCAACAAGAGCGTACAGGTCACAGTGGTGGGTATTATATGGGGCTTTGGAGACAAAACGGATGGCACTGTGATAGACAACATCCAATTTGCTGAGTAGAGTGTTGGAGGCTATTTTGTAAATGACATCGCCGAAGTCAAGGATCGGTAGGATAGTCAGTTTTACGAGGGCATGTTTGGCAGCATGAGTGAAGGAGGCTTTGTTGCGAAATAGGAAACCGATTCTAGATTTAACTTTGGATTGGAGATTCTTAATGTGAGTCTGGAAGGAGAGTTTACAGTCTAACCAGACACCTAGATATTTGTAGTTGTCCACATACTCTAGGTCAGACCCGTCTAGAGTAGTGATTCTAGTCGGGTGGGCGGGTGCAAGCAGCGTTCGGTTGAAGAGCATGCATTTAGTTTTACTAGTGTTTAAGAGCAGTTGGAGGCTACTGAAGGAGTGTTGTATGGAATTGAAGCTCGATTGGAGGTTTGTTAACACAGTGTCCAATGAAGGGCCAGATGTATACAAAATGGTGTCGTCTGCGTAGAGGTGGATCTGAGAGTCACCAGCAGCAAGAGCGACGTCATTGATATACACAGAGAAAAGAGTTGGCCCAAGAATTGAACCCTGTGGCACCCCCATAGAGACTGCCATAGGTCCAGACAACAGGCCCTCCGATTTGACACATTGAACTCTATCTGAGAAGTAGTTGGTGAACCAGGCGAGGCAGTCATTTGAGAAACCAAGGCTATTTAGTCTGCCAATAAGAATGCGGTGGTTGACAGAGTCGAAAGCCTTGGCCAGGTCAATGAAAACGGCTGCACAGTACTGTCTATTATCGATCGCGGTTATAATATCGTTTAGGACCTTGAGCGTGGCTGAAGTGCACCCATGACCAGCTCGGAAACCGGATTGCATAGCGGAGAAGGTACGGTGGGATTCGAAATGGTCGGTGATCTGTTTGTTGACTTGGCTTTCAAAAACTTTTGAAAGGCAGGGCAGGATGGATATGGGTCTGTAACAGTTTGGATCTAGAGTGTCACCCCCTTTGAAGAGGGGGATGACCGCGGCAGCTTTCCAATCTCTGGGGATCTCAGACGTTACGAAAGAGAGGTTGAACAGGCTAGTAATAGGGGTTGCGACAATTTCGGCGGCTAGTTTTAGAAAGAAAGGGTCCAGATTGTCTAGCCCAGATGATTTGTAGGGGTCCAGATTTTGCAGCTCTTTTAGAACATCAGCTGTCTGGATTTTTGTGAAGGAGAAGCGGGGGGGGGGCATGGGTAAGTTGCAGCGGAGGGTGCAGAGCTGGTGGCCGGGGTAGTGGTAGCCAGGTGGAAAGCATGGCCAGCCGTAGCAAAATGCTTGTTGAAATTCTCGATTATTGTAGATTTATCGGTGGTGATAGTGTTTCCTAGCCTCAGTGCAGTGGGCAGCTGGGAGGAAGTGCTCTTATTTTCCATGGACTTTACAGTGTCCCAAAACTTTTTGGAGTTAGTGCTACAGGATGCAAATTTCTGTTTGAAAAAGTTAGCCTTTGCTTTCCTAACTGCTTGTGTATATCGGTTCCTAACTTCCCTGAAAAGTTGCATATCGCGGGGGCTATTTGATGCTAATGCAGTACGCCACAGGATGTTTTTGTGCTGGTCAAGGGCAGTCAAGTCTGAGGAGAACCAGGGGCTATATCTGTTCTTAGTTCTGTATTTCTTGAATGGGGCATGTCTATTTAAGATTGAGAGGAAATTACTTTTAAAGAACAACCAGGCATCCTCTACTGACGGAATGAGATCTATATCCATCCAGGATACCTGGGCCAGGTCAATTAGGAAGGCCTGCTCGCTGAAGTGTTTTTGGGAGCGTTTGACAGTGATGAGGGGTGGTCGTTTGACCGCGGACCCGTTACGGACGCAGGCAATAAGGCAGTGATCGCTGAGATCCTGGTTGAAGACAGCGGAGGTGTATTTAGAGGGTAAGTTAGTCAGGATGATATCTATGAGGGTACCCATGTTTACGGATTTAGGGTTGTACCTGGTAGGTTCGTTGATAATTTGTGTGAGATTGAGGGCATCTAGTTTAGATTGTAGGATGGCCGGGGTGTTAAGCATATCCCAATTTAGGTCACCAAGCAGTACGAACTCTGAGGATAGATGGGGGGCGATCAATTCACATATGGTGTCCAGGGCACAGCTGGGGGCTGAGGGGGGTCTGTAGCAAGCGGCAACAGTGAGAGATTTATTTCTGGAAAGGTGGAATTTTAGAAGTAGAAGCTCAAACTGTTTGGGCACAGACCTGGATAGTATGATGGAGCTCTGCAGGCTATCTCTACAGTAGATTGCAACTCCACCCCCTTTGGCAGTTCTATCTAGACGGAAAATGTTATAGTTGGGGATGGACATTTCAGAATTTTTGGTGGCCTTCCTAAGCCAGGATTCAGACACTGCTAGAACATCAGGGTTGGCGGAGTGTGCTAACGCAGTGAATAACTCAAACTTAGGAAGGAGGCTTCTGATATTTATGTGCAGAAAACCAATACTTTTACGGTTACAGAAGTCAACAAATGATAGCTCCTGGGGAGTAGGAGTGATACTGGGGGCTGCAGGGCCTGGGTTAGCCTCTACATCACCAGAGGAACAGAGGAGGACTAGAATAAGGATACGACTAAAGGCTTTAAGAACTGGTCTTCTAGTGCGTTGGGTACATAGAATAAAGGGGGCAGTTCTCCGGGCGTTGTAGAAAAGATTCAGGGCATTATGTACAGAAAAGGATATGGAAGGATATGAGTACAGTTCAGGTAACCCTAAGCGTTGTGTAACAATGAAAGAGATAGCGTCATTGGAGGCATCGATTGAGCCGGTCTCGGCGTGTATGGGGGGGGGAACAAAGGAACTGTATGAGGCAGTTTGAGAGGGACTAGGGGTTCTACATTGAAATTGTATAATAAGAACTAACCCAAACAGCAATAGGCAAGGCATAATTGACATGGGAGAGAGGCATAAAGCAGTCACATGTGTTATTAGAGAGAGCTAAGACACAACTGGAAATAGCGATAACGTTTGGGCTAAGACTAAACAGAATAAACAGGACAGGGTACCGTGTAAAGGAACAGTCCAGCAGGCATCAGCTGTGCAGCTGAGTGATCATAAGGTCCAGTGAACAGCAATATGTGAGTCCGAGAGCAGTTCAAATTGGTGCTTCGGCACAGCTAGCAGGGAGCACAGTTGTGGTTTGCGTGTGCTAGCGGGCCGGGGGTGGCAGATGGATCTTCGTGGTCGTCGCAACGGGAAGCCTGTTGAAACCACATCAGACTATTTCGTCGGCAAACCAGTCGTGTTGGATCGGCGGGGCTCAGTGTCAACACTAGGAGGTCCCGTCCGGTTGACAGAGAGGTAGATAGCCGGGAGATGGGCCTGAGGCTAGCTCAAGGCTAACTGGTGCTTGCTATAGGGCAATGGTAATGGTAATCAGCCAACAACAGGTTGAAGCTAGCTAGCTAGCTGGTTGTGATGATCCGGCGCTAGGGTCCAGTGATTCCGGCAGAAAGTCCAATAAGCTCTGGGTCGATAGCACGCTGGTCGATAGCACGCTGTGCAGACTGGCCGACGAATTGTCCAGGCTAGAGCTAGAGCTGGCTGGTGGATAGTGTAGGCCACGGACAGTGGGGAAGACGCTAACGGTGACTAATAACAGGTAGCCATTCAGTTGCGGCTACACTAGAATCAGCTTACGATTCTTGATGAAAGTTATAAAGAAATAATAGAATCCTTTCCACGTTGGGTGAGGCGGGTTGCAGGAAAGTATATTTAGTTAAAGAATGAAAGTAAAAAATTGAGAAATATAGACAAAAACAAGAAACGGGATATTTACACAGGACGAAAAATAAACGCGACCGCACTGCTACGCCATCTTGGAAAAACTAGACAAATACATGGCGGTTGGAATCAAAAATCTCAAATTTGGACTCATCAGACCAAAGGTCATATTTCCACTGGTCTAATGTCAATTTCTCGTGTTTCTTGGCCCAAGCAAGTTTCTTCTTATTATTGGTGTCCTGTAGTGGTTTCTTTGCAGCAATTCGACCATGAAGGTCTGATTCACGCAGTCTCCTCTAAACAGTTGATGTTGAGATGTGTCTGTTACTTGAACTCTGTGAAGCATTTATTTCAGCTGCAATCTGAGGTGCAGTTATTCTAATAAACCTATCCTCTGCAGCAGAGGTAACTGGGTCTTCCATTCCTGTGGCAGTCCTCATGAGAGCCAGTTTCATCATAGCGCTTGATGGTTTATGTGATTGCACTTGAAGAAACCTTCAAAGTTGTTGACATTTTCCGGATTGACTGACCTTCATGTCTTAAAGTAATGATTGACTCCTGTTTCTCTTTGCTTATTTGAGCGGTTCTTCCCATAATATGGACTTGGTCTTTTACCAAATAGGGCTATCTTTTGTATACCACCCCTACCTTGTCACAACACAACTGATGGCTCAAAGAAGGAAATCAATTCCACAAATTAACTTTTAACAAGGCACACTTGTTAATTGAAATGCATTCCAGGTGACTACCTCATGAAGCTGGTTGAGAGAATGCCAAGAGTGTGCAAAGCTGTCATCAAGGCAAAGGTTGGCTACTTTGAAGAATCTCAAATATAAAATATATTTTGATTTGTTTAACACTTTTTTGGTTACTACATGATTCCATATGTGTTATTTCATAGTTTTGATGTCTTCACTATTATTCTACAATGTAGAAAATAGTCAACAAATAAAGCAAAACCCTTGAATGAGTAGGTGTTTCCAAACATTCTGGTGGTACTGTATATTCACAAAACTCCAAATATGGAAATGGTCTGTATTTTCTATAATATCAAACACATGTCATGTAAAGATGTCCCCTGATATGGACCCTTTTCGCCCAGTGGTGTAATTTAGCAAAGTGGAAAAGCTGAATGTTTTTGGATGCTGGTTGATTCTCATTAGAGAGCAGGAAATCACTTTTCCTTGAATTTTTTTGAATTTTGTTTACATTAAGAGAGAAAGAGAGTGTCTGTGTGTGTGTGTGTGCACTTTACCCAATGGTCAGCTATAGGATTACCCCGCCCCCTCACCCCCCATCTCAAATTGCTTTGAATGTCAGTAAATAGATAGGTTAACCTCTACGGGATCGGTGTCCCGTATACGGGATGGTTGAGCTAACATGCGCTAATGTGGTTAGCATGACTGTTGTAAGTAACAGAAACTTTCCAGGACATAGACATATCTTATATGGGCAGAAAGCTTAAATTCTTGTTAATCTAACTGCACTGTCCAATTTACAGTAACTATTACAGTGAAAAAATACCATGCTATTGTTTGAGGAGAGTGCACAACAACAAAAAACGAATTACAGCAACTGGTTTGATACATTCACCTCTGAAGGTAAATAATGTACTTACATTCAGTAATCTTGCTCTGATTTGTCATCCTAAGCGTCCCAGAGAAATGTTTTTGCATAGTTTTGTTTGATAAAATCAATTTTTATATTCAAATGTAAGAACTGGGTTCTACAGTTTGAACCCCTGATGTCTCTGGCTCCACAGCCACCCTACCCGGCCATCTAGATGTGTGAAAGTTAGTGTATAAGCTAATGATCCATCATGTATGACATTCTTGAAAATGTATCAGTTGACCAATTCGGTACACTTGGGCAGACTTGTACAATATAGTCCAGTATTGCAATGCTTCACTGGATCAATCTGAAACGTTGCACACACTGCTGCCATCGACAGAGAGAGAGACAGAGAGACAGAGAGACAGAGAGACAGAGAGAGAGAGAGAGAGAGAGAGAGAGAGAGAGAGAGAGAGAGAGAGAGAGAGAGAGATTTCTGCTGGCAGTGTTCCAACCGCCTGTCTCCAATGTTACTCACAGTCATATAGGGGTGGCAGGGTGAAATATCAACCACCTGTTACTCTGACAAGCCAGACACACACAAACCTGACGCCGCTACGCAGTAATAATAATTGACGGTGGCACATAGAAAATTCCATCTCCATACTACCTAATGCAAAGGCTCTGCGAGCTCTCCCTTCCTCTTCCTCTCTGCGAGCTCTCCCTCCCTCTTCCTCTCTGCGAGCTCTCCCTCCCTCTTCCTCTCTGCGAGCTCTCCCTCCCTCTTCCTCTTTGCGAGCTCTCCCTCCCTCTTCCTCTCTGTGAGCTCTCCCTCCCTCTTCCTATCTGCGAGCTCTCCCTCTTCCTATCTGCGAGCTCTCCCTCCCTCTTCCTCTCTGCGTCTCCCTCCCTCTTCCTCTCTGCGAGCTCTCCCTCCCTCTTCCTCTCTGTGATCTCTCCCTCTTTTTAATACAATTAAAAATAGCATTATTACACGCACACAAACACCACTTACATTCTGCCTGAAAGAGACAGAGAGAGACACAGAGAGAGAGAGAGAGAGAGAGAGATAGAGAGAGAGGGAGAAGGAGAGGCACACAGAGTGATAGAGACACAAAAAGAGAGAGAGAGAGGTCTGTGGCCTCTCCTTCTCCGTGGCCAACGTGAGTAAATGTGTGTTTCATGATTAACAACTCATGGTGTAATTGTAGTAACATACAGGAACTCAAGTCCTTCTGTTCACCCGACCTAGAATGAAGTCAAATGTCTACTGTTTGCTGATGATCTGGTGCTTCTGTCACCAACCAAGGAGGCCTACAGCAGCACCTAGATCTTCTGCACAGATTCTATCAGACCTGGGCCCTGACAGTAAATCTCAGTAAGACAAAAATAATGGTGTTCCAAAAAAGGTCCAGTTGCCAGGACCACAAATACAAATTCCATCTAGACACCGTTGCCCTAGAACACACATAAAACGATACATACCTCATTCTAAACATCAGCGCCACGGGTAACTTCCACAAAGCTGTGAACGATCTGAGAGACAAGGCAAGAAGGGCCTTCTATGCCATCAAAAGGAACATAACATTTGACATACCAATTAGGATCTGGCTAAAAATACTTGAATCAGTTATAGAACCCATTGCCCTTTATGGTTGTGTGGTCTGGGGTCTGCTCACCGACCAAGAATTCACAAACACCAAATTGAGACTCTGCATGCAGAATTCTGCAAAAATATCCTCTGTGTACAACGAAAAACACCAAATAATGCATGCAGAGCAGAATTAGGTCGATACCCGCTAATTATCAAAATCCAGAAAAGAGCTGGTAAATTCTATAACCACTTAAAGGGAAGCGATTCCTAAACCTTCCATAACAAAGCCATAACCTACAGAGAGATGAACTTGGAGAAGTAAGCTTGTCCTGGGGCTCTGTTCACAAACACAAACAGACCCCACAGAGCCCCAGGACAACAACAACAACACAATTAGACCCAACCAAATCATGAGAAAACAAAAAGATTACTTGACACATTGGAAAGTATTAACAAAAAAACAGAGCAAACTAGAATGCTATTTGGCCCTAAACAGAGAGGACACAGTGGCAGAATACCTGACCACTGTGACGGACCCAAACTTAAGGAAAGCTTTGACTATGTACAGACTCAGTGAGCATAGCTTTGCTATTGAGAAAGGCCGCCGTAGGCAGACCTGGCTCTCAAGAGAAGACAGGCTATGTGCACACTGCCCACTAAATGAGGTGGAAACTGAGCTGCACTTCCTAACCTCCTGCCAAATGTATGACCATATTAGAGACACATATTTCCCTCATATTACAGAGATCCACAAAGAATTAGAAAACAAACCCAATTTTGATAAACTCCCTTATCTACTGGGTGAAATACGAGTGTGCCATTACGGCACCAAGATTTGTGACCTGTTGCCACAAGAAAAGAGCAACCAGTGAAGAACAAACACCATTGTAAATACAACCCATATTTATGTTGATTTATTTTTCCCATTTGTACTTTAACTATTTGCACATTGTTACAACACTGTATATAGACATAATGACATTTGAAATGCCTTTATTCTTTTGGAACTTTTGTGAGTGTAATATTTACTGTACACATTTTATTGTTAATTTCACTTTTTTTTTTTTTTTTTTGCTTTGGCAATGTAAACATATGTTTCCCATGCCAATAAAGCCCTTACATTGAATTGAAATTGAGAAGAGAAAGACAGAGAGAAAGAGACTCCGAGAGACACAGAGAGAGAGAGAGAGAGACACACAGAGAGAGAGAGAGAGACTCCGAGAGACACAGAGAGAGAGAGAGAGAGACACAGAGAGAGAGAGAGAGAGACTCCGAGAGAGAGAGAGACTCCGAGAGAGAGAGAGACTCCGAGAGAGAGAGAGACTCCGAGAGAGAGAGAGAAAGAGACTCAGAGAGAGAGAGTGAGACAGAGAGACAGAGAGAAAGATATGCACATACAGAAGAGTCTCTATGACGTCATCTACCATTTGACTCAACTAGGTCAAACAAATTGCAATATCCAACTGGTCATCAGCCTGGGAGATGAGGTTGTGTACTTGCTTGCGTTGTGTACTTGCTTGCGTTGTGTGTCCAATTGGGCCATTTGCTCAGTTCCCTAGCAGTGATGTCAAATATTTGGTTTTAAAATAACATTTAGGGGCTGAAGTGGTAATCTGTTTGGATTACGATGGGAATCATGGGATTATCAGTCCCGGCTTGACCCTATGACTTAAATTGAGGGATAGGAGGACCTTTATGGGCATTTCCATCTAAAACAGGGTTCCCCAACTGGCGGCCCGCGGGCCAAATCTGGCCCGCCAGCAATATTATTTTGCCCCCCAAAGCCCCCAAAATCAATTCTGAATATTATTTTAATGTTTTAAAATAATAATATAATAAGAATAAGAATTCTCTGACCCGATATGCAAAAAGTCCCAAATGCAATGTACCAAGAAGGAAGTTACCACACCTTAATAATGCAAAAGTTTACCAATAAAATGGTCTGATGGTGATGTGGATATACTCGGAATACATATCCAAAAATGAAATAAATGATCTCACTCCAATACATTTTAATAGAAAGTTAGCAAAAATAGGTAAGATCTTGCTGCCATGGAAAGGTAAATACCTGTCAATTTGTGGAAAAATCACCCTGATTAACTCTTTAGTATTATCCCAGTTTACCTATTTGCTTATGGTCTTGCCTACGCCTAGCGAACAGTTTTTTAAATTATATGAGAAAAGAATATTCAATTTTATTTGGAACAGCAAGCCAGACAAAATTAAACAGGCCTATTTATATAATGAATATGATTTCGGAGGACAGAAATTATTAAATGTTAAAGCATTAGACCTATCACTAAAAGCTTCAGTCATACAAAAGTTATACTTAAATCCAAACTGGTTCTCTAGCAAATTAGTAAAATTGTCTCACCCAATGTTCAAGAATGGCCTTTTTCCCCTTTATTCAGATTACAACCTCTCACTTTAAGTTATTTGAAAAGGAAATTGTCACGGTTCTCTAAGACCGAACCCAGAAGCAGACCAGGACAAGGTGAGTTGAACGAATGAGGGTGTTTATTTACAGATAAAAGATGCAGAATAGTCCAGGAGATGGGCAGGTGGCGGAGATGAGTAGGTGGTGGTGAAGTGGCAGATGAACTGATGGCACGGCAGGGGTTGGGTGAAGGTTCCGGGAGAATGACTGTAGACAGAACAAACGGAGGTAAGTACAAGGCAGGTCAACAACGTGCAAACAACAAAACTAACGCTAGTACTCAGAGGCTGATACGCTGGCAAAACATACTGTTTATGGCTAACGATCTGGCAGGGAATGGATGTCTGGTCAGAGCTTATGAAGGGGTGATGATCAGGACCAGGTGTGCCGAAGCTGATGAGAAGCAGGTGCGGGTAATCGAGAGATCACCCGCCTAGCAACGTCGCCCGGCAACCGGACAGGGTGCGTTCAGGCACCTTCGGGAAACAGGAGATACAGAGCAGAAAAACGGCAACACAGGCAGGAACAGACTCAGGACGCAGGGTTCATGACAGAAATAATCTCCCAAATATCACTACTTCTAAAACAAGCCATAGAAAGTTGGTTGCAATTTCAATTTAATCCTCCAGAAATGACAGAACAAATAATGCAACAAATATTGTGGTTATACTCAAATATACTTTTTTTGGACAAAATGTTTTAAAAAGGTATAATCTTCGTAAATGATATTATCGGTAGGACTGGTGGAGTTATGTCGCACATGCAGCTAAGAAAAACATATGGAAATGTCTGCTCTACCCAAAATTACAACCAAATAATTGCAGCATTACCGCAAAAATGGAAAAGGAAAGTGGAAGGGGGAAAAATTAAGGAACTTGTCTGTCGGCCTTGCATTAAAGAATATAATTGGTTAATTGTGATAAATAAAAATGTATACCAGTTTCATTTAAGGACCAAAAGATTGACAGCCGTCCCATATAGATTGCAAAATAGTTGGGAAGAGATTTTTGACGTACCGATTCCATGGCACAGTGTTTATGAATTGATACGCAAAACAACGCCGGATTCAAAACTTAGAATTTTTCAATTTAAATTATTATATAACATTCTTGCTACCAATATAATGTTATTTATATGGGGGATACAATCTTCCCAGCTCTGCAGATTTTGCTGCGAAGAGACAAAATCATTAGATCATTTGTTTTGGTACTGTCCATTTGTAGCTTGTTTTTGGACACAGGTCCAGGAATGGCTAAAGGATTGCAATATTTACCTGGAGCTAACCCTGCAGATAGCACTACTGGGTGATCTGAAAAGTCATAGTCAATCGAACAATAATATAATAATACTTTTAGCAAAAATGTTTATATTCAATTTACGATCTGTAGAAACAATGAGAATAGAAAGGTTCAGAACTTTTGTAAAATATCACAGTACAGTTGAAAAATATATGCCAAATAGAAATCCAATATGGATGGTGTTAAGAGATGGATGGGAGGTGTTGAATGGAGCTGAAGGATGGGACTAATAACAACAACTATTAACAACAAGATAACTAATGTAAAGCATACTGTGTCCATAATAAGTATATAGGTTATAGGTTGAGAGCTTTTGTGAAAGAGCACAGTTAGAAAGATATGGCATATAGAAGCAAACCAGATGGACATCATGAAAATGATCAGAGGAAGTTCAGGAGTAAAAACAAACAAAATATAATTATTGTAGAATTTGACTGTGTCCATAAAATGTATATAGTATGTACAGTGGGGAAAAAAAGTATTTAGTCAGCCACCAATTGTGCAAGTTCTCCCACTTAAAAAGATGAGAGAGGCCTGTAATTTTCATCATACGTACACGTCAACTATGACAGACAAAATGAGATTTTTTTTTCCTGAAAATCACATTGTAGGATTTTTTATGAATTTATTTGCAAATTATGGTGGAAAATAAGTATTTGGTCAATAACAAAAGTTTCTCAATACTTTGTTATATACCCTTTGTTGGCAATGACACAGGTCAAACGTTTTCTGTAAGTCTTCCAAAGGTTTTCACACACTGTTGCTGGTATTTTGGCCCATTCCTCCATGCAGATCTCCTCTAGAGCAGTGATTTTTCGGGGCTGTCGCTGGGCAACACGGACTTTCAACTCCCTCCAAAGATTTTCTATGGGGTTGAGATCTGGAGACTGGCTAGGCCACTCCAGGACCTTGAAATGCTTCTTACGAAGCCACTCCTTCGTTGCCCGGGCGGTGTGTTTGGGATCATTGTCATGCTGAAAGACCTAGCCACGTTTCATCTTCAATGCCCTTGCTGATGGAAGGAGGTTTTCCCTCAAAATCTCACGATACATGGCCCCATTCATTCTTTCCTTTACACGGATCAGTCGTCCTGGTCCCTTTGCAGAAAAGCAGCCCCAAAGCATGATGTTTCCACCCCCATGCTTCACAGTAGGTATGGTGTTCTTTGGATGCAACTCAGCATTCTTTGTCCTCCAAACACGACGAGTTGAGTTTTGACCAAAAAGTTCTATTTTGGTTTCATCTGACCATATGACATTCTCCCAATCCTCTTCTAGATCATCCAAATGCACTCTAGCAAACTTCAGACGGGCCTGGACATGTACTGGCTTAAGCAGGGGGACACGTCTGGCACTGCAGGATTTGAGTCCCTGGCGGCGTAGTGTGTTACTGATGGTAGGCTTTGTTACTTTGGTCCCAGCTCTCTGCAGGTCATTCACTAGGTCCCCCCGTGTGGTTCTGGGATTTTTGCTCACCGTTCTTGTGATCATTATGACCCCACAGGGTGAGATCTTGCGAGGAGCCCCAGATCGAGGGAGATTATCAGTGGTCTTGTATGTCTTCCATTTCCTAATAATTGCTCCCACAGTTGATTTCTTCAAACCAAGCTGCTTACCTATTGCAGATTCAGTCTTCCCAGCCTGGTGCAGGTCTACACTTTTTTTTCTGGTGTCCTTTGACAGCTCTTTGGTCTTGGCCATAGTGGAGTTTGGAGTGTGACTGTTTGAGGTTGTGGACAGGTGTCTTTTATACTGATAACAAGTTCAAACAGGTGCCATTAATACAGGTAACGAGTGGAGGACAGAGGAGCCTCTTAAAGAATAAGTTACAGGTCTGTGAGAGCCAGAAATCTTGCTTGTTTGTAGGTGACCAAATACTTATTTTCCACCATAATTTGCAAATAAATTCATTAAAAATCCTACAATGTGATTTTCTGGAATTTTCTTCTCAATTTGTCATAGTTGACGTGTACCTATGATGAAAATTACAGGCCTCTCTCATCTTTTTAAGTGGTAGAACTTGCACAATTGGTGGCTGACTAAATACTTTTTTCCCCACTGTATGGCTGGAAGTAGAGGCCTAAGCGTTGTTGTTCACTAGTTTACTCCAATTGGGGAAGGGGTGGTGGGGTTGGAAAGTAATGAAGAGAAATATAATTTTAAAAATGATATGTGTGTGTATGGATGTATGTACAGTGGGGAAAACAAGTATTTGATACACTGCCGATTTTGCAGGTTTTCCTACTTACAAAGCATGTAGAGGTCTGTAATTTTTATCATAGGTACACTTCAACTGTGAGAGACGGAATCTAAAACAAAAATCCAGAAAATCACATTGTATGATTTTTAAGTAATTAATTTGCATTTTATTGCATGACATAAGTATTTGATACATCAGAAAAGCAGAACTTAATATTTGGTACAGAAACCCATGTTTGCAATTACAGAGATCATACGTTTCCTGTAGGTCTTGACCAGGTTTGCACACACTGCTGCAGGGATTTTGGCCCACTCCTCCATACAGACCTTCTCCAGATCCTTCAGGTTTCGGGTCTGTCGCTGGGCAATACTGACTTTCAGCTCCCTCCAAAGATATTCTATTGGGTTCAGGTCTGGAGACTGGCTAGGCCACTCCAGGACCTTGAGATGCTTCTTACGGAGCCACTCCTTAGTTGCCCTGACTGTGTGTTTCGGGTCGTTGTCATGCTGGAAGACCCAGCCACGACCCATCTTCAATGGTTTTACTGAGGGAAGGAGGTTGTTGGCCAAGATCTCGCGATACATGGGCCCATCAATCCTCCCCTCAATACGGTACAGTCGTCCTGTCCCCTTTGCAGAAAAGCATCCCCAAAGAATGATGTTTCCACCTCCATTCTTCACGGTTGGGATGGTGTTCTTGGGGTTGTACTCATCCTTCTTCTTCCTCCAAACGCGGCGAGTGGAGTTTAGACCAAAAAGCTCTATTTTTGTCTCATCAGACCACATGACCTTCTCCCATTCCTCCTCTGGATCATCCAGATGGTCATTGGCAAACTTCAGACGGGCCTGGACATGCGCTGGCTTGAGCAGGGGGACCTTGCGTGCGCTGCAGGATTTTAATCCATGACGGCGTAGTGTGTTACTAATGGTTTTCTTTGAGACTGTGGTCCCAGCTCTCTTCAGGTCATTGACCAGGTCCTGCCGTGTAGTTCTGGGCTGATCCCTCACCTTCCTCATGATCATTGATGCCCCACGAGGTGAAATCTTGCATGGAGCCCCAGACCGAGGGTGATTGACCGTCATCTTGAACTTCTTCCATTTTCTAATAATTGCGCCAACAGTTGTTGCTTTCTCACCAAGCTGCTTGCCTATTGTCCTGTAGCCCATCCCAGCCTTGTGCAGGTCTACAATTTTATCCCTGATGTCCTTACACAGCTCTCTGGTCTTGGCCATTGTGGAGAGGTTGGAGTCTGTTTGATTGAGTGTGTGGACAGGTGTCTTTTATACAGGTAACGAGTTCAAACAGGTGCAGTTAATACAGGTAATGAGTGGAGAACAGGAGGGCTTCTTAAAGACAAACTAACAGGTCTGTGAGAGCCGGAATTCTTACTGGTTGGTAGGTGATCAAATACTTATGTCATGCAATAAAATGCAAATTAATTACTTAAAAATCATACAATGTGATTTTCTGGATTTTTGTTTTAGATTCCGTCTCTCACAGTTGAAGTGTACGTATGATAAAAATGACAGACCTCTACATGCTTTGTAAGTAGGAAAACCTGCAAAATCGGCAGTGTATCAAATACTTGTTCTCCCCACTGTATATATGTATGTATGTACAGTGGTGTGAAAAAGTGTTTGCCCCCTTCCTGATTTGTTTGCATGTTTGTCTGACTTAAATGTTTCAGATCATCAAACAAATTTAGATATTAGTTAAAGATAACACAAGTAAACACAAAATGCAGTTTTGAAATGAAGGTTGTTATTATTAAGGGAAAACAAAATCCAAACCTACATGGCCCTGTGTGAAAAAGTGTTTGCCCCCCCTTTTATAACACAACTCAACTGTGGTTTATCACACCTGAGTTCAATTCCTCTAGCCACACCCAGGCCTGATTACTGCCACACCTGTTCTCAATCAAGGAATCACTTAAAAAGGACCTGCCTGACAAAGTGAAGTAGAAGTCAAAAGATCCTCAAAAGCTAGACATCATGCTGAGATCCAAAGAAATTCAGGAACAAATGAGAACGAAAGTAATTGAAATCCATCAGTCTGGAAAAGGTTATAAAGCCATTTCTAAAGCTTTGGGACTCCAGCGAACCACAGTGAGAGCCATTATCCACAAATGGCGAAAACATGGAACAGTGGTGAACCTTCCCAGGAGTGGCCGGCCGACCAAAATTACCCCAAGAGCGCACCAACGACTCATCCAAGAGGTCATAAAAGACCCCACAACAACATCCAATGAGCTGCAGGCCTCACTTGCCCCAGTTAAGGTCAGTGTTCAAAACTCCACCATAAGAAAGAGACTGGGCAAAAATGGCCTGCATGGCAGAGTTCCAAGACGAAAACCACTTCTGAGCAAAAAGAACATTAAGGCTCGTCTCATTTTTGGCAGAAAACATCTTGATGATCCCCAAGACCTTTGGGAAAATACTCTGTGGACTGACTGGCGTAAAAGTAACACCGCATTTCAGAAAAAGAACATCATACCAACAGTAAAATATGGTGGTGGTAGTGTGGTAGTGTGATGGTCTGGGCCTGTTTTGCTGCTTCAGGACCTGGAAGACTTGCTGTGATAAATGGAACCATGAATTCTGCTGTCTACCAAAAAATGAAAAACTACACCAGTCGAGTAATTAATTTCAACAATAATCTTCATTTTAATTTGACTTTACAAACAACAAGAGGGCTTTATTGGAGTCTATTTCTTCCGAGCCTAGGCCTATATAAAATAACTTAACTGGGGTAGGCTATGTGGCTTAACAAAACATGTTATTAGCCCTACTTACAATTGCAACTGGCCCAAAATGTAGCATCCTACATAATATACTTTTTTTTATTTTTTTTATGCCGATGTCTGTGTCTAAATGTCTGTATCGGGATGCCTGCTCCTGTAACTACAGAACAAACAGAAAATACTGTCAGCATGATAAGCACTCACAATAATGTTAGTATTTACTAAATACAGTCATATAGGCCACTAAGTTACTTACTTAATGGGAAAAGTTGCATTTCCCCTCGGACACGATCTTGTGGATGTCGGGTGAGATGGATGTGATTTTGATGCGGAGGCTGGCCTCGATTGACTTCTGTTAAAGCCGGTTCCTGTTGTAGGTATTGATTGCGTTCACAGAGGAAAAGGAGGACTCGCATGTGTAAGTCGATCCAAACATTGTTAGCACATAAAAAAATGCATGTTTCTTTATGGTGCTGTATTCCTCTGAGCATTCCACCCAAAACGCAAACTAGGACTCGCTGATTTGGCTCGATGTCTGAATTTCAATCAGCTCAGTTTGAATTGCGGCCTCATCCAGCGAGTGTATTGTTTTCTTAGCAAAGGAGGAGAATTCTCCACCTGGGTGGACTGTGAGAGGATTGCGTACAAACACAATGATATCCTTCAAATCTGGTGGAGAAGTTGTCCCTCAGCTGCATGGTAAAATCCCTTCTGTGACCTTGTCCCTCGTGACCTTGTCCCTCTGCCTGTCGGTTCTTCAGTGTGCTGTAGTGCAGGAGCCTTCCAGATGACATGTCCAAATCGAACAACTCAAGCTTCATAGTAAAGGCCTCAGGTTTTTCCACAATGTCCACGACTGTTTTCCCTCTTCCTTGTAACTGCAGATTTAACCCGTTTTAAATTACAGAATATGCCAGCCAAAAAAAAGCAACATTGAAGAGGAATTCCTCAATTTCCAGAATACGAAGATGGTCAGCTACTGTCCACATTTAGCTTTTCTGAGAAAATCCACAACCTAGTTTTGATTGATTTGATTGATTAGGATCCCCATTAGCCAATGGGGACAGCTAGTCTTACTTGGGTTCGACATATATCAAAAAAAGACAACACAGACAAAATACTTTACAATTTACATACATTAAAAAAAACATTAACATGTAGTTCAGTGGAGGCTGCTGAGGGGAGGACGGCTCATAATATGGCTGGAATGGAGTCAATGGAATGGAATCGTATCAAACATATGGTTTCCATGTGGTTGATACCCTTCCACTTACTCCATTCCAGCCATTACTATGAGCCGTCCTACCCTCAGCATGCCTCCACTGATGTAGTTTGTGTGTGCATCTATCAGTTACACATACAGTGGCTTGCGAAAGTATTCACCCGCCTTGGCATTTTTCCTATTTTGTTGCCTTAAAACCTGGAATTAAAATTGATTTTTGGGGGGTTTGTATCATTTGATTTACACAACATGCCCACCACTTTGAAGATGAGGTCACAGAAGTGATTTTATCAAGCAGCACAACTTCACCAGATTTGAAGGATATCATTGTGTTTGTACACAATCCTCTCACAGTCCACCCAGGTGGAGAATTCTCCTCCTTTGAAGATGCAAAATATTTGTTATTGTGAAACAAACAAGAAATAAGACAAAAATACAGACAACTTGAGTGTGCATAACTATTCACCCCCCCCAAAGTCAATACTTTGTAGAGCCACCTTTTGCAGCAATTACAGCTGCAAGTCTCTTGGGGTATGTCTCTATAAGCGTGGCACATTTAGCCACTGGGATCTTTGCCCATTCTTCAAGGCAAAACTGCTCCAGCTCCTTCAAGTTGGACGGGTTCCGCTGGTGTACAGCAATCTTTAAGTCATACCGCAGATTCTCAATTGGATTGAGGTCTGGGCTTTGACTAGGCCATTCCAAGACATTTAAATGTTTTCCCTTAAACCACTCAAGTGTTGCTTTAGCAGTATGCTTAGGGTCATTGTCCTGCTGGAAGGTGAACCTCCGTCCCAGTCTCAAATCTCTGGAAGACTGAAACAGGTTTCCCTCAAGAATTTCCCTGTATCCATCATTCCTTCAATTCTGACCAGTTTCCCAGTCCCTGCCAATGAAAAATATTTACATTTACATTTACATCATTTAGCAGACGCTCTCATCCAGAGAGACTTACAAATTGGTGCATTCAACATATGATAGCCAGTGGGACAAGCACCTTTTTTTTCTATTTTTTTATGGGGGGGTGGGGGAAGAAGGATTACTTTTATACAGCATGACGCTGCCACCACCATGCATCACTGTGGGGATGGTGTTCTCGGGGTGATGAGAGGTGTTGGGTTTGCGCCAGACATAGCGTTTTCCTTGATGGCCAAAAAGCTCAATTTTAGTCTCATCTGACCAGAGTACCTTCTTCCATATGTTTGGGGAGTCTCCCACATGCCTTTTGGCAAACAGCAAACGTGTTTGCTTATTTTTTTCTTTAAGTAATGGCTTTTTTCTGGCCACTCTTCCGTAAAGCCCAGCTCTGTGGAGTGTACGGCTTAAAGTGGTCCTATGGACAGATACTCCAATCTCCGCTGTGGAGCTTTGCAGCTCCTTCAGGGTTATCTTTGGTCTCTTTGTTGCCTCTCTGATTAATGCCCTCCTTGCCTGGTCCGTGAGTTTTGGTGGACGGCC
Organism: Coregonus lavaretus; assembly: GCF_964263955.1. Lineage (NCBI taxonomy): Eukaryota > Metazoa > Chordata > Actinopteri > Salmoniformes > Salmonidae > Coregonus > Coregonus lavaretus. The sequence goes on from NW_028163540.1 coordinate 137,172, forward strand.
CCCTCTTGGCAGGTTTGTTGTGGTGCCATATTCTTTCAATTTTTTAATAATGGATGTAATGGTGCTCCGTGGGATGTTCAAAGTCTCTGATATTTTTTTACAACCCAACCCTGATCTGTACTTCTCCACAACTTTGTCCCTGACCTGTTTGGAGAGCTCCTTGGTCTTCATGGTGCCGCTTGCTTGGTGGTGCCCCTTGCTTAGTGGTGTTGCAGACTCTGGGGCCTTTCAGAACAGGTGTATATATACTGAGATCATGTAACACTTGCACACAGGTGGACTTTATTTAACTAATTATGTAACTTCTGAAGGTAATTGTTTGCACTATATCTTAATTAGGGGCTTCATAGCAAAGGGGGTGAATACATATACACGCACCACTTTTCCGTTATTTATTTTTTAGAATTTTTTGAAACAAGTTAGTTTTTTCATTTCACTTCACCAATTTTGATTATTTTATGTATGTCCATTGCATGAAATCCAAATAAAAATCAATTTAAATTACAGGTTGTAATGCAACAAAATAGGAAAAACGCCAAGGGGGATGAATACTTTTGCAAGGCACTGTACAAGTCAGTACATACACACAACAAGTAGGTCACATGGGAGAGAGGCGTTGTGCCGTGAGGTGTTGCTTTATTACTTTTTTAAAACCAGGTTTGCTGTTCACTTGTACTCATGGCTCTGTATAATACTGTATGTTTCCTCGAAATTGTTCTGGACCCTGGAACTGTGAAAAGACCCCAGGTGGAATGTCTGGCGGGGTAAGTGTGTGTGTCAGAGCTGTGTGTTGTGAGTGATTTTGAAAGGAGTCAGGCGCAGGAGGGTAAATCACAGAATAAAAGGGTTTATTCTGAAAACACAGCGGTACGCAGCAATGCGTCAAACACTCCAGTGCGTAAATCAGGTGCACTGGAAACAACAAGGCACTCAAGTGAAATATCCAGGCGATACAAAATACAAGGAGCTCCACCGAGCAAAACTAACCTCCACAATAAACAATCACACACAAAGACAAGGGGGCAGAGGGAACACTTATACAGGTACTGATGAGGTCATATGAACCAGGTGTGTGTAATAAACAAGACAAAACAAATGGAATGATGAGATGAGGAGCGGCAGTGGCTAGAAGGCCGGTGACTACGAACGCCGAAGCCTGCCCGAACAAGGAGAGGAGGCAGCTTCGGAGGAAATCGTGACAGTACCCCCCTCTTGATGCGCAGCTCCAGCAGCGCGCCGACACCAGCCTCGGGAACAACCAGGAGGACGCGGAGCAGGGCGAGCTGGATGGCGACAGTGGAAATCCCGCAACAGGGAGGGATCGAGGATATCCCTCACCGGGACCCAACACCTCTCTTCCGGACCGTACCCCTCCCACTCCATGAGGCCCCCACCCGATGTGTCGAATCCAGGATGGAACGGACGGAGTACGCCGGGGCCCCCTCGATGTCCTGAGGGGGCGTAGGGACCTCCCGTGCCTCAGACTCCTGGAGCGGACCAGCCACCACCGGCCTGAGGAGAGACATGGAACGAGGGGTTAAAAACGATAATCTGGAGGGAGTAGTAACCTGTAGGTAACCTCGTTTATTCTCCTCAGGACTTTGAACGGCCCCACAAACCACGGGCTCAGCTTCCAGTAGGGCAGGCGGAGGGGCAGATTCCGGGTCGAGAGCCAGACCCGATCACCCGGTACAAAGACCGGGGCCTCACTGCGGTGGCGGTCAGCCTTGGCATTCTGGCGACGCACGGCGCTCTGGAGATGGACGTGAGCAGCGTTCCACGTCTCCTCCGCATGCCGAAACCAGTCATCCACCGCAGGAGCTTCGGTCTGGCTCTGATGACATGGTGCCAGAACCGGCTGATAACCTAAAACACATTGAAATGGCGATAGGTTAGTGGAGGACTGGTGGAGAGAGTTCTGGGCATATTCGGCCCATGGCAAGAACACCTACCACTCCCCCGGCCGGTCCTGGCAGTAGGACCGCAGGAACCTACCCACATCTTGATTCACCCGTTCCACCTAACCATTAGACTCGGGGTGAAACCCAGAGGTCAGGCTGACCGAGAACCCCAGACGTTCCATGAACGCCTTCCAGACCATGGATGTAAACTGGGGACCCCGGTCAGACACTATGTCCTCTGGCACCCCGTTGTGCCGGAAGACGTGAGTAAACAGGGCCTCCGCAGTCTGCAGGGCCGTGGGGAGACCGGGCAGAGGAAAGAGGCGGCAGGCTTTTGAAAGCGGTCCACAACAACCAGGATGGTGGTGTTACCCTGAGATAGGGGAAGATCAATAAGAAAGTCAATACTTAAGTGTGACCAACTGGTAAGGGATGTAACCTACCCGCTGGGAGGTGCCTAGGTGCCTTACTCTGGGCACACACCGAACAGGAGGAGACATACACCCTCATGTCCTTAGCCAAGGTAGGCCACCAGTACTTTCTGGTCAGGCAGCACACTGTATGGCCGATACCTGGGTGACGAGAGGAGGGGGACGTGTGTGCCCAATAGATCAGACGGTCACGGACAAGAGACGGCACGTACTGCAGCCCAGCTGGGCACTGAGGTGGAGATGGCTCTGCATAACGCCTGCTCTATGTCCGCGTCCATCGCCCACACTACCGGCGCCACAATGCAGGAGGCCGGGAGTATGGGGGTGTTGTCTATTGGCCTCTCCTCTGTGTCGTACAGCCGTGACAGTGTGTCTGCCTTCACGTTCTTCATACCCTTTTGATGAAAACCAGTCAATATTCAGGTCCCCAAGAAAGTAGACCTCTCTGTTTACATCACAAAACACTATCAAGCATTTCACACATATTATTTAGATACTGACTGTTAGCACTTGGTGGCTTATAACAGCACCCCAAAAGAAAAGGCTTTAGATGTGCCAGGTGAACCTGCAACCACAACACTTCAATAACAATTTACATAAGATCTTCTCTAAGTATTACAGGGATATAGCTATGAATATATATACAGCAACACCTCCCCCATAAGCATTCATGTCTCTTCTATATATGTTATATCCTTGTATTGCTACTGCTGTATCATCAAATGAATTATAATAATAATATGCCATTTAGCAGACACTTTTATCCAAAGCGACTTACAGTCATGCGTGCATACATTTTTTTTGTGTATGGGTGGTCCCGGGGATCGAACCCACTACCTTGGCGTTACAAGCGCCATGCTCTACCAGCTGAGCTACAGAGGACCACTAATTGAGTCTCAGAAATTGATATATGAATGTTATCTGATGTTAGCAAGTTATTGATTTTATTAACCTTATTTCTAAGGCTACATATATCAATATGGGCTATTTTCAGCCCTTTCCTGGGTAGCTTATTAGAGATAGACATGATATGGAAAAGAGCAAACAAAGTAAGATAAAAAAATATACATTCAGCAGTCCATTAATCAATTGGTATGTGTAAGTGTGTGTGTGTGTGCTGCGAACCCATAGGCTTGGCTCTTTCATCCCTTCCAGGCTTTTGGGAGGGAGGGTGGACAATGAGCCTGTCATAGCAGATGTAAGCAATGTCCCCAAGTGCTCTGGCAGCTTTCATGGCTAGGATAAGTTCTTTCCTTTTCTGGCGCACAGCTTCAGCATAGTCCTCGTTGAGGAAGATATACGTTCCTCTCAAGTTCTTGCCTCTTTCCAGAACATCTACCTTGTCCTTGAACCTCAGGAACTTGACCACTTTCGGCCTGGGCCTGTCACCTGGGCCGGGGGTGGGTTTTCCAGTCCTGTGGGCGCGCTCCACCTCAATCTTCCTGTGGTCCATCTTCAATTTCTCCGAGATCATTTCCCTCACTTTGTCCTCAGACTCTGTCAAGGTCTCGCGAAGACTCTGCAATTCCATCCACAACCATGTTGTTCCGCCTTGACTGTCCCTCGAGATAATCTGATTTATCCTCATTGTTATCATTGATTCACATACAGAACTGATGTCCTCTCTCAGTGACTTACATATTGCTGTCATGTTGCCGTTCTCCTGTTTAAACTCATCGAGCTGACCCTGGGAGAACACCAAACTGTTCTTTAGGTCTTGGACCTGGTCATGCAGCTTACCGAACCGCTCTATAGCTTTTCCTTTACTCAGCCAGTGCTTGTTGTTGTGAAGCAGGAGATCATCGTGGGTGGCCTTCTCTGATTCTGTCACAAGCTTGCGGAAAAGACGGTGTTGGGTGTTTGATGTCTCCCTGACAAAGTTGATTATGCGCATTACTTTAGCCATCACATCTTTTAGCTGACCGTTTCGTCTGGCACACAGCACACGCTGATGGATGAGACAATGCAAGTCATTCATTTGGGGGGCGATTTCCTTCAACTTGCTGACCAGGCCCCCCGAGTCTGCTCACCATAGCAGGAGCCCCCGTCGGTAACCACAAAGTTGACTTTTTCAAATGACAGGCCATGCTGCGTAAACAATTCTTCCGGCTTTGTGAATATGATGTCCCCGGTCGTGTGTCTTTCGAGGGGAATCAGTGCCAGTAGCTCTTCTTTAAATTAATTTCCATCAAAGTAACGGACATATACACACAACTGTGCTACATCGGTGTTGTCAGTACTCTCATAAATAGCCAGGGAAAAATGATCGGCCTGATTGAGCCCCTCCAGAACTATCCTATGCACATCATCCGTGCATGGACATGGCGGCCGGCTATTGACGCAGACAGGGGCACATGTTTGACAGACACAATTATGCTATCCATAGACTTCTCGGTTGCCAGCCAATTCCTCCAAAACTGTCACCATGCACTTTTTAAATACCTCCGCGTCTGTGAAGAACATGTTGTATTTGGTTTTAGGGAGGCACTTGTGACCTGTTGTCAAGAAACGAAGGAGGTGATCTTCTGTTATTGGGTCAGGCCACGAAGGAGGTGATCTTCTGTCGTTGGGTCAGGCCACAAAGGAGGTGACCTTCTGTCGTTGGGTCAGGCCACGAAGGAGGATTCTACTGCTTTATGTGTAGCTAGCAGTTAACGCTTCAGTGTTTCTGCGTCGGGCCTCTGTCTGGGGCGGGAAAGACACTTTGAATGTACCATGCTTAGATTCATAATGATGTCTGAGATTGAATTCTTTGCATACAGCAAAATTTTTATTGCAAATAAGTCACACTGGCTTGGCATTGGAGAAAGATGGTAAGATGAACGCATATATTTATTATTATTATATATTATAAAGTATTTGATCCCCTGCTGATTTTGTACGTTTGCCCACTGACAAATAAATAATCAGTCTATAATTTTAATGGTATGTTTATTTGAACAGTGAGAGACAGAATAACAACAACAAAAATCCAGAAAAACGCATGTCAAAAATGTTATAAATTGATTTGCATTTTAATGAGGGAAATACGTATTTGACCCCTCTGCAAAACATGACTTAGTACTTGGTGACAAAACCCTTGTTGGCAATCACAGAGGTCAGACGTTTCTTGTAGTTGGCCACCAGGTTGGCACACATCTCAGGAGGGATTTTGTCCCACTCCTCTTTGCAGATCTTCTCCAAGTCATTAAGGTTTCGAGGCTGACGTTTTGCAACTCGAACCTTCAGCTCCCTCCACAGATTTTCTATGGGATTAAGGTCTGGAGACTGGCTAGGCCACTCCAGGACCTTAATGTGCTTCTTCTTGAGCCACTCCTTTGTTGCCTTGGCCGTGTGTTTTGGGTCATTGTTATGCTGGAATATCCACCCACGACCCATTTTCAATGCCCTGGCTGAGGGAAGGAGGTTATCACCCAAGATTTGACGGTACATGATGCGGTGAAGTTGTCCTGTCCCCTTAGCAGAAAAACACCCCCAAAGCATAATGTTTCCACCTCCATGTTTGACGGTGGGGATGGTGTTCTTGGGGTCATAGGCAGCATTCCTCCTCCTCCAAACACGGCGAGTTGAGTTGATGCCAAAGAGCTCGATTTTGGTCTCATCTGACCACAACACTTTCACCCAGTTCTCCTCTGAATCATTCAGATGTTCATTGGCAAACTTCAGACGGGCATGTATATGTGCTTTCTTGAGCAGGGGGACCTTGCGGGCGCTGCAGGATTTCAGTCCTTCATGGCATAGTGTGTTACCAATTGTTTTCTTGGTGACTATGGTCCCAGCTGCCTTGAGAACATTGACAAGATCCTCCCGTGTAGTTCTGGGCTGATTCCTCACCGTTCTCATGATCATTGCAACTCCACGAGGCGAGATCTTGCATGGAGCCCCAGGCCGAGGGAGATTGACAGTTCTTTTGTGTTTCTTCCATTTCCTAATAATCGCACCAACTGTTGTCACCTTCTCACCAAGCTGCTTGGCGATGGTCTTTTAGCCCATTCCAGCCTTGTGTAGGTCTACAATCTTGTCCCTGACATCCTTGGAGAGCTATTTGGTCTTGGCTATGGTGGAGAGTTTGGAATCTGATTGATTGATTGCTTCTGTGGACAGGTGTCTTTTATACAGGTAACAAACTGAGATTAGGAGCACTCCCTTTAAGATTGTGCCCCTAATCTCAGCTCATTACCTGTATAAAAGACACCTGGGAGCCAGAAATCTTTCTGATTGAGAGGGGGTCAAATACTTATTTCCCTCATTAAAATGCAAATCAATTTATAACATTTTTGACATGCGTTTTTCTGGATTTTTTTGTTGTTATTCTGTCTCTCACTGTTCAAATAAACCTACCATTAAAATTATAGACTGATCATTTCTTTGTCAGTGGGCAAACGTACAAAATCAGCAGGGGATGAAATACTTTTTTCCCTCACTGTATGTTTCTACAACTTGATTGGAGCCCACTTGTGGTAAATTCAATTGATTGGACATGATTTGGAAAGGCACACCCCTGTCTATATAAGGCCCACAGTTGACAGTGCATGTCAGAGCAAAAACCAACCCAACAGGTCGAAGGAATTGTCCGTAGAGCTCTGAGACAGGATTGTGTCGAGGCACAGATCTGGGGAAGGGTACCAAAACATTTCTGCAGCATTGAAGGTCCCCAAGAACACAGTGGCCTCCATCATTCTTAAATGGAAGAAGTTTGGAACCACCAAGACTCTTCCTAGAGCTGGCCTCCTGGCAAAACCAAGAAATCGGGGGAGAAGGGCCTTGGTCAGGGAGGTGACCAAGACCCCGATGGTCACTCTGACAGAGCTCCAGAGTTCTGGAATGGGAGAACCTTCCAGAAGGACAACCATCTCTGCAGCACTCCACCAATCAGACCTTTCTGTTAGAGTGGCCAGACGGAAGCCAACTCTTTGAGTTTGCCAAAAGGGACCTAAAGACTCTCAGACCATGAGAAAAAAGATTATCTGATCTGATGAAACCAAGATTGAACTCTTTGACCTGAATGCCAAGCGTCACGTCTGGAGGAAACCTGGCACCATCCCTACGGTGAAGCATGGTGGTGGCAGCATCATGTTGTGGGGATGTTTTTCAGCGGCAGGGACTGGGAGACTAGTCAGGATCGAGGCAAAGATAAACAGAGGAAAGTACAGTGAGATCCTTGATGAAAACCTGCTCCAGAGCGCTCAGGACCTCAGACTGAGGCAAAGGTTCACCTTCCAACATGACAACGACCCTAATCACACAGCCAAGACAGCGCAGGAGTGGCTTCGGGAAAAGTCTCTGAATGTCCTTGAGTGGCCCAGCCAGAGCCGGGACTTGAACCCGATCGAACATCTCTGGAGAGACCTGAAAATAGCTGTGCACTAATGCTCCCCATCCAACCTGACAGAGCTTGAGTGGATCTGCAGAGAAGAATGGGAGAAACTCCCCAAATACAGGTGTGCCAAGCTTGTAGCGTCATACCCAAGAAGACTCGATGCTGTAATCTCTGCCAAGGGTGCTTCAACAAAGTGTTGAGTAAAGGGTCTGAATACTTATGTAAATATGATTTTTCATTTTGTATAAATTAGCAAAAATGTATAAAAACCAGTTTTTGCTTTTTCATTATGTGTGTGTAGATTGATGAGGAGAAGAAGAAAAAAAAACATTTGAATCCATTTTAGAATAAGGCTGTAATGTAACAAAATATGGAAAATTCAAGGGGTGTGAATACTTTTGCAAGGCACTGTACATTTTGTGATGGAGCTGAGAGACATTTTGGCCGTTTTTCAGCTAATTTCCTACAATTCTACACATTTTGACATGGCTAATGCTGTGTTCTTTATGCTCAAACATTATAACAAAATCAGTATGTGCCTGATTGTCTAGCTTTTACTTTGTTGATTGTAAGTTCATAAAGACTGTAGACAATTATTGACAAACATATAGGTATGTTGTCTTTTCCTCATACTTTCTGTTTGGTTATAGTCATTTCAGTTTACACTGAAAGCGGTTTTCCATCCTGAAAATGTATTTGATAAAACAACAACTATTTCATTATTTTTTTTGTTATTTTTTTTTACAATGAACAAACAATGTCATACCACGACCTAACGCGACCCACAGTTTGGGAACCACTGCACTATAGCACACTAGAGTAGAGCACAGTATAATGGTCCGCTGTAGCTCAATTGGTAGAGCATGGTGCTTGTAACGCCAGGGTAGTGGGTTCGATCCCCGGGACCACCCATACGTAAAAATGTATGCACAAATGACTGTAAGTCACTTTGGATAAAAGCGTCTGCTAAATGGCATATTATTATTATTTACTGTATTGTACTGTATTGTGCTGTGCTCTACTGTGCTGTACTGTGATGTCCAAACTTGTGATATATATACGTCTTCAGATTTGGTCGGGTCCAGACTAACCAAATGTGACCGACCATCTCTATTCGGTCTTATGTTGCAATAATTGAATATATATATATATATTTTTTTTTTACATTAGATAAAAGTAGAGACTCAGAGCTACAAAATGGTATATCATACACTGCAGGTGAGGAACAATGGGAAAGTAATTCTGCTTTGAAAGTTGATAAACTTGTAACCTCACTTTTGAGAAAATGGCCCTTGAATGTTTTGGTACACCTACTGGAGAGCTTTTCTTTGTGTACCCCCATTCAGCATCGTTGACACCCTCTGAAGCCTTAGCCCCCCCACCCATCACTTTAAGGATTCACATGTGAGGCCATGTGCTAAACAGAGTGAGTAAGGTAGTGTAGTAAACAACCAAAGAATTCAAGACTAAAAGTGGTGAAAGTAGTAGCCTACAATAAGGAAAAACTCCAGGTAAAAATACACTTTATCTAGTCCTTGGCCTATATCATAATCTGACTTTGGTGCAGGTCATGCTGTTATTCACATTACCGTCTCTGGTAAACACACACTATATCAAATAAAATCTACGTTTATTTGTTACATGCACGTGATACAGTAGGTGTAAACGGTACAGTGAAATTGTTACTTGCATATTTGCAATTAGATCTGAGGGCCCATGCCAAATCTTTTTAGCCTCTGAGTCGGAAGAGGCTCTGTCATGCCCTCTTCACAACTGTGTGGTTGTGTGTGGACCATGTTAATTCCTTAGTGATGTGGACACCGAGGAACTTGAAGCTCTCAGCCCGCTCCACTACAACCCCGTCGATGTGGATGGGGGCGTGCTCTTCCCTCCGTTTCCTGTTGTCCACGATCAGCTCCTTTGTCTTGCTGACGTTGAGGGAGAGGTTGCTTTTCAAAAAATACAAATACAAAATAATTGTGGGATGAATGCTGAAACAACACAGAATAATACAATTAATAAAAGTCCCTTGATGGTAGTGACTGCCCATTACTGCTTATCACTTATTAACCATCATCTATTCACATTACTTTACTTTAATAAAATATTTCAGTTGTTGTGTATATTACATTTGATTTATTTGATTCATTTATTTCATTCCAAGTCATCATCTCATCTCTATAGAGCTGCTGTCTATGCTGTCTGACTAAATCACTATTTTGGAAGTTCTTCAGAGTAAATAAGGCAGACTTTTATGACTGCTGAAAATGTTATGACTCTCCATCGCGCCTTCTTTTGGCTCTGCTCCCTCTCCATGTCTTGGCACCACACAGAGAGGCGTGCAATGGATTATGGTCATTGTAGTTAATTAGCACATTTTCTGCCCCAAACTATGTTGAATATTGGCCGGTTCGGGCTTGATTGCACAGTTCGGGCTTGATTGCACAGTTCGGGCTTGATCTGATTTATCTCTAGAGAAACTGGCCATTGAGCTCACAGAAAAAAAAATACAACTAAATGGAATTCAAATAATTTACCTGATCTCGGTATATTGTTTAAAAAACGATTCTTAATCGCTCAGCACTAGTAGTTGAATAACCAAAATAAAAAATATATATTTCAAGGTGTCATGTCATAGCTGACACCGCATTCTTTTTGCAGACGTATTTGAATCTTAATTCGGAGCAGATAAAGTATTTAACAGAGTTTTTGGAAAACGTGGTCGCTTAAAAAACTGAGTGAGATTTTACCGTAATTCTGTTACTAAACTTTGCATCTTCACAGTTCTTCCAGTTAATGTTTTTTTTTGGTTCAATTTTCACTGTAAATTGTTCAAAGTAGTCCTTGCATAGAGTTTGAATGGTTTGTTAAAACTTTGAAATCAATGTTTTTTTGTTTGGCGTACATTTTAAAGTGAACAATATGAGTCAAAGCGTAATTCCATTACAGATGAGTCACCCCCTAGAGAAGTGTGCTGTCTCAGAACAACAGCGAGTCGCAGAAGATTTCCCAAGGTTCTCGTCCTCATCCTATCATCCACACGCATGCACGTCACACACACAATCCCCCCACACACACACCACACGCATGCACGTCACACACACACCACACGCATGCACGTCACACACACAATCCCCCCACACACACACCACACGCATGCACGTCACACACAATCCCCCCCCACACACACCACACGCATGCATATTTTCTAAATTGTCTGTTAGTTTATTGTCTGGTTAGTACAGAATAAATATAGATAAGGGAGGGAGGGAGGCGTGAGTGAAGGAGGGCGGGAGTGAGGGAAGGAGGGAGGGAGATAGCGATGGATGAGGGAGGGAGGTAGGGAGAGAGTGAAGGAGGGCGGGAGGGAGGGAGTGAGGGAAGGAGGGAGGGGGATAGCGATGGATGAGGGAGGGAGGTAGGGAGAGAGGGAGGGAGACAGCGATGTAAGGAGAGAGGGAGGGAGACAGCGAGGGATGGAGGGAGGGCGGGAGAGAGGGAGGGAGACAGCGAGGGATGGAGGGATGGAAGGAGAGCGGGAGGCAGCAATGGAAGGAGGGTGGCAGGAGGGAGGCAGCGATGGGAGGAGGGAGAGAGGGAGGGAGCAATGGGATGGAGGGAGGGAGGGTGTAGAGATGGAGGGAGGGTGGGAGGGAGAGTGTAGAGATGGAGGGAGGGTGGGAGGGAGAGTGTAGAGAGGGGGGAGGGAGGGAGGGAGGGAGGGAGGAGAGTGTAGGGAGGGAGGGAGAGTGTAGAGATGGGGGAGGGAGGGAGGAGAGTGTAGGGAGGGAGGGAGTGTGTAGAGATGGAGGGAGGGAGGAAGAGTGTAGGGAGGGAGGGATGGAGGGAGAGAGAGTGTAAAGATTGAGGGAGGGAAGGAGGGAGGGATGGAGGGAGAGTGTAGGGAGGGAGGGAGGGTGCAGAGATGGAGGGAGGGAGAGTGTGGAGGAGGGGAGGAGGGGAGGAGGGAGGGAGGAGAGTGTAGGGAGGGAAGGAGAGTGTAGAGATGGAGGGTGGGAGGAAGAGTGTAGAGAGGGAGAGAGAGTGTAAAGATTGAGGGAGGGATGGAGGGAGAGTGTAGGGAGGGAGCGTGCAGAGATGGAGGGAGGGAGGGAGGGAGAGTGTGGAGGGAGGGAGGGAGGGGGAGTGTAGAGATGGAGGGAGGGAGGGAGAGTACAGAGAGGGAGGGAGGCAGCGATGGAAGGAGGGAGGGAAGGAGGGATGGAAGGAGAGCAGGAGGCAGCAATGGAAGGAGGGTGGCAGGAGGGAGGCAGCGATGGGATGGAGGGAGAGAGGGAGGGAGCGATGGGATGGAGGGAGGGAGAGTGTAGAGATGGAGGGTGGGAGGGAGGGAGGGAGGGTGTAGAGATGGAGGGTGGGAGAGAGAGTGTAGAGAGGGAGAGAGAGTGTAAAGATTGAGGGAGGGATGGAGGGAGAGTGTAGGGAAGGAGCGTGCAGAGATGGAGGGAGGGAGGGAGGGAGAGTGTGGAGGGAGGGAGGGAGGGGGAGTGTAGAGATGGAGGGAGGGAGGGAGAGTACAGAGAGGGAGGGAGGCAGCGATGGAAGGAGGGAGGGAAGGAGGGATGGAAGGAGAGCAGGAGGCAGCAATGGAAGGAGGGTGGCAGGAGGGAGGCAGCGATGGGATGGAGGGAGAGAGGGAGGGAGCGATGGGATGGAGGGAGGGAGAGTGTAGAGATGGAGGGAGGGTGGGAGGGAGCGATCGGATGGAGGGAGGGAGAGTGTAGAGATGGAGGGTGGGAGAGAGAGTGTAAAGATTGAGGGAGGGAAGGAGGGAGGGATGGAGGGAGAGTGTAGGGAGGGAGGGTGCAGAGATGGAGGGAGGGAGAGTGTGGAGGAGGGGAGGAGGGAGGGAGGTAGGAGAGTGTAGGGAGGGAAGGAGAGTGTAGAGATGGATGGAGGGAGGGAGGAAGAGTGTAGAGAGGGAGAGAGAGTGTAAAGATTGAGGGAGGGAATGAGGGAGGGATGGAGGGAGAGTGTAGGGAGGGAGGGAGGGAGAGTGTGGAGGGAGGGAGGGAGGGGGAGTGTAGAGATGGAGGGAGGGAGGCAGCGATGGAAAGAGGGATGGAAGGAGAGCAGGAGGCAGCAATGGAAGGAGGGTGGAGGGAGGGAGGCAGCGATGGGATGGAGGGTGGGAGAGTGTAGAGATGGAGGGTGGGGGGAGAGTGTAGAGATGGAGGGAGGGAGGGAGGGAGGGAGTGTGGAGGGAGGGAGGGAGAGTGTAGAGAGGGAGGGAGAGTGTAGAGAGGGAGGGAGGGTGTAGAGATAGAGGGAGGGAGGGAGGGAGGGAGGGAGAGTGTAGAGAGGGAGAGAGGGTGTAGAGATGGAGGGAGGGAGGGAGAGTGTAGAGCGGGAGGGAGGGTGTAGAGATAGAGGGAGGGAGGGAGGGAGGGAGGGAGAGTGTAGAGCGGGAGGGAGGGTGTAGAGATAGAGGGAGGGAGGGAGGGAGAGTGTAGAGCGGGAGGGAGGGTGTAGAGATAGAGGGAGGGAGGGAGGGAGGGAGGGAGGGAGGGAGGGAGGGAGGGAGAGTGTAGAGAGGGAGGGAGGGTGTAGAGATGGAGGGAGGGAGGGAGAGTGTAGAGCGGGAGGGAGGGTGTAGAGATAGAGGGAGGGAGGGAGGGAGGGAGGGAGGGAGAGTGTAGAGAGGGAGGGAGGGTGTAGAGATGGAGGGAGGGAGGGAGGGAGAGTGTAGAGCGGGAGGGAGGGTGTAGAGATAGAGGGAGGGAGGGAGGGTGTAGAGATGGAGGGAGGGAGGGAGAGTGTAGAGCGGGAGGGAGGGTGTAGAGATAGAGGGAGGGAGGGAGGGTGTAGAGATGGAGGGAGGGAGGGAGAGTGTAGAGAGGGAGGGAGGGTGTAGAGATAGAGGGAGGGAGGGAGGGAGGGAGAGTGTAGAGAGGTAGGGAGGGTGTAGAGATGGAGGGAGGGAGGGAGAGTGTAGAGAGGGAGGGAGGGTGTAGAGATAGAGGGAGGGAGGGAGAGTGTAGAGCGGGAGGGAGGGTGTAGAGATAGAGGGAGGGAGGGAGGGTGTAGAGATGGAGGGAGGGAGGGAGAGTGTAGAGCGGGAGGGAGGGTGTAGAGATAGAGGGAGGGAGGGAGAGTGTAGAGATAGAGGGAGGGAGGGAGGGAGGGAGGGTGTAGAGATGGAGGGAGGGAGGGAGGGAGGGAGGGAGGGTGTAGAGATAGAGGGAGGGAGGGAGGGTGTAGAGATAGAGGGAGGGAGGGAGGGAGGGAGGGAGGGTGTAGAGATAGAGGGAGGGAGGGAGGGAGGGAGGGAGGGAGGGAGGGAGGGTGTAGAGATAGAGGGAGGGAGGGAGGGAGGGAGAGTGTAGAGAGGGAGGGAGGGTGTAGAGATGGAGGGAGGGAGGGAGGGAGGGAGGGAGGGAGGGAGGGATGCTATTGCTATGCATAACTATAGTCCCTTTATTTGCTTTTTAGAAAACAGAGGAAATAAAGGAGAGAGAATAAGATGGGGAGACTGAAAGATGGAAGGAGAGATGGAAGGAAGGAGGGAGGGAGGGGGATAGAATGAAGTAGGCTACTTGGAGGACTGGAGGAATGGAAGAGATTGACATGTGGATCAGAAAGGATGTTAAAGGGATAAAGCGAGTGCAGGAGGGATGGAAGGATGAAAGGAGAGATGTAAAACAGGAAGAGATAGACAGAGAACTTTAGTATTAAGAAATTAGGAGAGATTGAGGGGAGGTAGAGTGAAGCATGGAGGAAACGGAAGATGGAAGACAGGAAGAGATATGCTGTAAGAGATTTAGCTCCCTTTGGGTGGTTCAATAACAGTCAATAACTGTCTGTCTGATTTCAAATGGATGATGACTGTCTCTCTATGTCTCTCTGTCTCTCACTCTCTCTCTCTCTCTCAATTCAGTTTCTATTTCAATTTAAGGGCTTTATTGGCATGGGAAACATGTTTACATTGATAAAGCAAGTGAAATAGATAATAAACAGAAGTGAAATAAACAATAATATGAACAGTAAACATTACACTCAGAAAAGTTCCAAAAGAATAAAGACATTTCAAATGTCATGTTATGTCTATATACACTGTTGTAATGATGTGCAAATTGTTTAATTACAAAAGGTAAAATAAATAAACATAAATATAGGTTGTATTTACCCAATGGTGTTTGTTCTTCACTGGTTGCCCTTTTCTTGTGGCAACAGGTCACACATCTTGCTGCTGTGATTGCAAAAAATGATATTTCACCCAGTAGATATGGGAGTTTATCAAAATTTGATTTGTTTTCGAATTCTTTGTGGGTCTGTGTAATCTGAGGGAAATATGTGTCTCTAATATGGTCATACATTTGGCAGGAAGTTAGGAAGTGAAGCTCAGTTTCCACCACATTTTGACGGGCAGTGTGCACATAGCCTGTCTTCTCTTGAGAGCCAGTTCTGCCTTCGGCAGCCTTTCTCAATAGCAAGGCTATGTTCACTGAATCTGTACATAGTCAAAGCTTTCCTTAATTTTGGGTCAGTCACAGTGGTCAGGTATTCTGCCACTGTGTACTCTCTGTTTAGGGCCAAATAGCATTCTAGTTTGCACAGTTTTTTTTGTATATTCTTTCAATGTGTCAAGTAATTATCTTTTTGTTTTCTCATGATTTGGTTGGGTCTAATTGTGTTGCTGTCTTGGGGCTTTGTGGGGTCTGTTTGTGTTTGTGAACAGAGCCCCAGGACCAGCTTGCTAAAGGGACTCTTCTCTAGGTTAATCTCTCTAGGTGATGGCTTTGTTAAGGTTTGGGAACCGCTTCCTTTTAGGTGGTTGTAGAATTTAACGTATCTTTTCTTGATTTTGATAATTAGCGGGTATCGGCCTAATTCTGCTCTGCATGCATTATTTGGTGTTTTACGTTGTACACAGAGGATATTTTTGCAGAATTCTGCATGCGGAGTCTCAATTTGGTGTTTGTCCTTGGTGTTTTACGTTGTACACAGAGGATATTTTTGCAGAATTCTGCATGCGGAGTCTCAATTTGGTGTTTGTCCCATTTTGTGAATTCTTGGTTGGTGAGCGGACCCCAGACCTCACAACCATATTGGGCAATGGGTTCTATAACTGAGTCAAGTATTTTTAGCCAGATCCTAATTGGTATGTCGAATTTTATGTTCCTTTTGTTGGCATAGAAGGCCCTTCTTGCCTTGTCTCTCATATCGTTCACAGCTTTGTGGAAGTTACCTGTGGCACTGATGTTTAGGCCAAGGTATGTATCGTTTTTGTTATTCTCTAGGGCACCGGTATCTAGATAGAATTTGTATTCATGGTCCTGGCAACTGGACCTTTTTTGGAACACCATTATTTTTGTCATACTGAGATTTACTGTCAGTGCCCAGGTCTGACAGAATCTGTGCAGAAGATCTAGGTGCTGCTGTAGGCCCACCTTGGTTGGGGACAGAAGCACCAGATCATCAGCAAACGTTGACATTCAACTTCAGATTCTCTGTCTCTCTCTCTCTTTCTCTCTTTCTCTCTCTCTCTCTCTCTCTCTCTCTCTCTCTCTCTCTCTCTCTCTCTCTCTTCTCTCTCTCTCTCTCTCTCTCTCTCTCTCTCTCTCTCTCTCTCTCTCTCTCTCTCTCTCTCTCTCTCTCTCTCTCTCTCTCTCTCTCTCTCTCTCTCTCTCTCTCTCTCTCTCTCTCTCTCTCTCTCTCTCTCAATTCAATTCAATTCAATTCAATTCAATTTAAGGGCTTTATTGGCATGGGAAACGTATGTTAACATTGCCAAAGCAAGTGAAGTAGATAGTAAACAAAAGTGAAATAAACAATAAATATTAACAGTAAACATTACACTCTGAAGTTCCAAAAGAATAAAGACATTTCAAATATCATATTATGCATATATACAGTGTTGTAACAATGTGCAAATAGTTAAAGTACAAATGGGAAAACAAATAAACATAAATATGGGTTGTATTTACAATGGTGTTTGTTCTACACTTATTGCCCTTTTCTTGCGGCAACAGGTCACAAATCTTGCTGCTGTGATTGCACACTGTGGTTTTTCACCCAGTAGATAAGGGAGTTTATCAAAATTGGGTTTGTTTTCGTATTCTTTGTGGATCTCTGTAATCTGAGGGAAATTCTCTCTCTCTCTCTCTCTCTCTCTCTCTCTCTCTCTCTCTCTCTCTCTCTCTCTCTCTCTCTCTCTCTCTCTCTCTCTCTCTCTCTCTCTCTCTCTCTCTCTCTCTTTACCTCTCTCTCTTTTTCTCTTGAGCCTAAGTGCTTTTTATGTGCACTACTTTTGATCCGCAACAAGTCCATTTGATGGAAACACACCTCTGATGGGAAAATTCACATATTATTCGTTGTTGCAGATTTTAGAATATTCACCTGAAAATCTGTCGCAAATTGGATGTAAACCTAGCTAGTATAATGTGTAGTTCACAAAGTAATACATGTAAAGAAGTGTCAAGTTAAAATGAGACACATGGCAGTTGGGGAAGTTGGGGCAGTTGGGGTAGTTGTGGGAGTTGGGGTAGCAACATTAACTTGATTCCATTTAGTTAATTGTCTGCTCTGAGGACTTTCACATTGTAAATAGCACCCTGTGTAGATGGAGGATTTTAATAGGATGTAATTTGTCACACACACACACATACACACACATACACATACACACACACACACACACACACACACATGCACACACATTCCTGTCAAAATGCTTTTTCTTCATATACAGTGAGGGAAAAAAGTATTTGATCCCCTGCTGATTTTGTACGTTTGCCCACTGACAAAGACATGATCAGTCTATAATTTTAATGGTAGGTTTATTTGAACAGTGAGAGACAGAATAACAACAAAAAAATCCAGATAAACGCATGTCAAAAATGTTATAAATTGATTTGCATTTTAATGAGGGAAATAAGTATTTGACCCCTCTGCAAAACATGACTTAGTACTTGGTGGCAAAACCATTGTTGGCAATCACAGAGGTCAGACGTTTCTTGTAGTTAGCCACCAGGTTTGCACACATCTCAGGAGGGATTTTGTCCCACTCCTCTTTGCAGATCTTCTCCAAGTCATTAAGGTTTCGAGGCTGACGTTTGGCAACTCGAACCTTCAGCTCCCTCCACATATTTTCTATGGGATTAAGGTCTGGAGACTGGCTAGGCCACTCCAGGACCTTAATGTGCTTTTTCTTGAGCCACTCCTTTGTTGCCTTGGCCGTGTGTTTTGGGTCATTGTCATGCTGGAATACCCATCCACGACCCATTTTCAATGCCCTGGCTGAGGGAAGGAGGTTCTCACCCAATATTTGATGGTACATGGCCCCGTCCATTGTCCCTTTGATGCGGTGAAGTTATCCTGTCCCCTTAGCAGAAAAACACCCCCAAAGCATAATGTTTCCACCTCCATGTCTGACGGTGGGGATGGTGTTCTTGGGGTCATAGGCAGCATTCCTCCTCCTCCAAACACGGCGAGTTGAGTTGATGCCAAAGAGCTCGATTTTGGTCACATCTGACCACAACACTTTCACCCAGTTCTCCTCTGAATCATTCAGATGTTCATTGGCAAACTTCAGACGGCCCTGTATATGTGCTTTGCGGGCCTTGCGGGCGCTGCAGGATTTCAGTCCTTCACGGCGTAGTGTGTTACCAATTGTTTTCTTGGTGACTATGGTCCCAGCTGCCTTGAGATCATTGACAAGATCCTCCCGTTGTCACGGTTTCGGCCGAGGCTGCTCCTCCTCCTTGTTCGGGCAGGTTTCGGCGGTCGTCGTCCCCGGAGTACTAGCTGCCACCGATCTATGTTTCATGTTCGTTTGGTTTTGTCTTGATGTTGTACACCTGTGTCTAGTTAGTCCTCGTTAGTGTCCTATTTAGTTCTCGTTGTGTGTGTTTGGTGTTGTGTGTGATTGCTCCTCTGTTTGGTGTTCTGAGCTACGTATCTTCCCTCCGTTGTTTGGAGAGGTTTTCGCACATGTTAGTGCGCCTTTTGTTTGACGCCTGTGTGCGCCTTTATTTCGCCTCCGGGCTTATGGTTCTCGTGTACTACGTGAATAACTCACTAAAGTCTTTTGGACTAAGCTTCTGCGTCCTGCGCTTGATTCCTGCACCACACCCACCTTCAGCACCCCTGACACCCGTGTAGTTCTGGACTGATTCCTCACCGTTCTCATGATCATTGCAACTCCACGAGGTGAGATCTTGCATGGAGCTCCAGGCCGAGGGAGATTGACAGTTCTTTTGTGTTTCTTCCATTTGCGAATAATCGCACCAACTGTTGTCACCTTCTCACCAAGCTGCTTGTCGATGGTCTTGTAGCCCATTCCAGCCTTGTGTAGGTCTACAATCTTGTCCCTGACATCCTTGGAGAGCTCTTTGGTCTTGGCCATGGTGGAGAGTTTGGAATCTGATTGATTGATTGCTTCTGTGGACAGGTGTCTTTTATACAGGTAACAAGCTGAGATTAGGAGCACTCCCTTTAAGAGTGTGCTCCTAATCTCAGCTCGTTACCTGTATAAAAGACACCTGGGAGCCAGAAATCGTTCTGATTGAGAGGGGGTCAAATACTTATTTCCCTCATTGAAATGCAAATCAATTTATAACATTTTTTACATGCGTTTTTCTGGATTTTTTTGTTGTTATTCTGTCTCTCACTGTTCAAATAAACCTACCGTTAAAATTATAGACTGATCATTTCTTTGTCAGTGGGCAAACGTACAAAATCAGCAGGGGATCAAATACTTTTTTCCCTCACTGTAGTTGTATTATCAGTAATGTATTTTTTTTCAAACAGTCTCGTTGATTTGATTGGTGTAGATAACTCGTATGTTGAAGGTACATATTGTAGTTGATGTAAATTGAATAGGTTTACATGCTGACAGGTTGTAACCCATGAGGACACATTTTTCCACCACAAAGTCTTCGTCAGCAACCCATTGATCACTCACACTAGAGACCCAGGTTGCATCTTAAATATCGACCATATTTCCTATACACTACTTTTGACCAGGGCCTATAGAGGTTATACTTGTGAAGGACTTGAAAGACCTTGAGAGAAAACCAAGGTGTCAATCATTTATACAATGTATCTATTGGAGAACTGCAGAGTGGGTGCTGACTAAAATACGTGGCAAATGTCTTCATTACCCTATTCATAATTTATACTCTGCGCTGAAGAAGTGCTGCCTGAAATAAGTGGCCATTGTCTTCAGCTTCTACTTATGTTTAAGTGAGTGCTGACCTTCTTTTAATTTTTAATGTGATAGAGCGATTGTTTGCTCGAAACACGCTTTCATGTATTTACGCAAGAGGATAAGAGTTGGGCTAAGAGTTGGGCTAAGAGTTGGGCTAAGAGTTGGGCTAAGAGTTGGGCTAAGAGTTCAGGATGTTCTCTTTACCTTGTTTTCAGTCAACCAAAACGATCGCCAACTGAAACAGCTGCTTGCGTCCAGTGTTTCCCGAGACTCCCGACCCGCCATTTAGAAAACACCTTCTGTTATTGTGTTAGTCAGTCACCCTTGTTAAGTTCTGGAACATCAGGTTGGCACATTGGAGATAGCGAGTGTGTGTGTGTGTGTGTGTGTGTGTGTGTGTGTGTGTGTGTGTGTTTGTGTGTGTGTGTGTGTGTGTGTGTGTGTGTGTGTGTTAGTCTGTGTCATTGGCAGCGCCAGCCTAACAGCTTCCCAGTGTCTGTCTGTGTATATTTATGCCGCGTGGAGACATGCTACACTGCACTGACACACACACACATACACACACACACACACACACACACTTGGGTACTACCTGTCAGACACAGCCTGTCAAGTTTGCAGGATGTTGCTCCACAGGGGATTTGGATTGTTTATGTGTGTGTGTGTGTGTGTGTGTGTGTTCAGGGTGTGTGTGTTTGTGTGTGTGTGTGTGTGTGTCTGGTTTGAGTGCAAGAGCAACCAATTACGTCGGTGTGTCCTGCCTGGAGGGTTGTCCTCTGACATTGGCTACCATGAAGTGTTCCACAAGATGTGCCTGGCATAGCCATCATGAAACACACACACACACACACACACACACACACACACACACACACACACACACACACACACACACCAGCTGGGTTGGCATCTTGACATCATCACTGTATTGGCAGTGGGCAGCAGTAGATCATCCATTGTTTAACATCAGTATTGCCATAGTGAAGGGCAAAAACAGGGCAATGTGATTTGGCACCATAGTGCAGTCTAGGACAGCAGACAGAGAAACCAGCCAGCCAGTACCGGGGTCATTACCACAGGATAATATGAAAACCAGCCAGCCAGTACCGGGGTCATTACCACAGGATAATATGAAAACCAGCCAGCCAGTACCGGGGTCATTACCACAGGATAATATGAAAACCAGCCAGCCAGTACCGGGGTCATTACCACAGGATAATATGAAAACCAGCCAGCCAGTACCGGGGTCATTACCACAGGATAATATGAAAACCAGCCAGCCAGTACCGGGGTCATTACCACAGGATAATATGAAAACCAGCCAGCCAGTACCGGAGTCATTGCCACAGGATAATGTGAAAACCAGCCAGCCAGTACCGGAGTCATTGCCACAGGATAATATGAAAACCAGCCAGCCAGTACCGGAGTCATTGCCACAGGATAATATGAAAACCAGCCAGCCAGTACCGGAGTCATTGCCACAGGATAATGTGAAAACCAGCCAGCCAGTACCGGAGTCATTGCCACAGGATAATATGAAAACCAGCCAGCCAGTACCGGAGTCATTGCCACAGGATAATAGGAAAACCAGCCAGCCAGTACCGGAGTCATTGCCACAGGATAATATGAAAACCAGCCAGCCAGTACCGGAGTCATTGCCACAGGATAATATGAAAACCAGCCAGCCAGTACCGGAGTCATTGCCACAGGATAATATGAAAACCAGCCAGCCAGTACCGGAGTCATTGCCACAGGATAATAGGAAAACCAGCCAGCCAGTACCGGAGTCATTGCCACAGGATAATATGAAAACCAGCCAGCCAGTACCGGAGTCATTGCCACAGGATAATATGAAAACCAGCCAGCCAGTACCGGAGTCATTGCCACAGGATAATATAAAAACCAGCCAGCCAGTACCGGAGTCATTACCACAGGATAATAGGAAAACCAGCCAGCCAGTACCGGAGTCATTGCCACAGGATAATATGAGGCCTGGGTGGTCTAGCGGTCTAAGCTGCTGCCTCTGTGAGCATGGGATGGAATCGGACCCAGTGCTCTAGCATAGGATGGAATCAGACCCACTGCTCTAGCATGGGATGGAATCAGATCCACTGCTCTGGCATGGGATGGAATCAGACAAAGTGCTCTAGCATGGGATGGAATCAGACAAAGTGCTCTAGCATGGGATGGAATCAGACAAAGTGCTCTAGCATGGGATGGAATCAGACCCACTGCTCTAGCATAGGATGGAATCAGACCCACTGCTCTAGCATGGGATTGAATCAGATCCACTGCTCTGGCATGGGATGGAATCAGACCCACAGCTCTAGCATGGGATTGAATCAGACCCACAACTCTAGCATGGGATTGAATCAGACCCATAACTCTAGCATGGGATGGAATCAGACCCACTGCTCTAGCATGGGATGGAATCAGACCCACTGCTCCTATCCAAACAACAAATATGAATGAACTGGGACTGCCCCTCTCCTTTAAAAAAGCATCACATGTTATATTATAAAAGGGACCATGAATGTTCCATTAAGAAGCATTAGGGTTTGTGTAGTGCTGGTGTTAGAGCAGTAATGATGATGAACACACGCACGGACGCACTCACACACAGACCGATGCACACTGACACAGACACCCTAATGATCCCATTAAGAAGCATTAGGGTTTGTTCAGTGCTGGTGTTAGAGCAGTAATGATGATGAACACAATGTTCACTGTGACTTAACGTTAGTCTGATGTACAGCAGAATGTGAAACAGAGACTCTGGTTGCATTGTGTGTGGGGGGGATAATGTGTGAGGAACAACCTCACGGCCACTTCAATCAGGATGAATTCAGGAGAGACCAAGGTCTTGATTGTGATTTGAACCGCATGACTGCCCCAAAAACATCCTCCTTATCCCTCTCTCTCTTTCTATCTCTCACTCTCTCTCTCGCTCTCTCTCTCTCTCGCTCTCTCTCTCTCGCTCTCTCTCTCGCTCTCTCTCTCGCTCTCTCTCTCGCTCTCTCTCTCTCGCAATCTCTCTCTCTCTCTCTCTCTCGCTCTCTCTCTCTCGCAATCTCTCTCTCTCTCTCTCTCTCTCTCTCTCTCTCTCTCTCTCTCTCTCTCTCTCTCTCTCTCTCTCTCTCTCAATTCAATTCAATTGAATTCAATTTAAGGGCTTTATTGGCATTGGAAACGTATGTAAACATTGCCAAAGCAAGTGAAGTAGATAGTAAACAAAAGTGAAATAAACAATACAAATTACCAGTAAACTTTATCCAAAATAATAAAGACATTTCAAATGTCATATTATGTATATATACAGTGTTGTAACAATGTGCAAATAGTTAAAGTACAAATGGGAAAATAAATCAACATAAATATGAGTTGTATTTACAATGGTGTTTGTTCTTCACTGGTTGCCCTTTTCTTGTGGCAACAGGTCAGAAATCTTGCTGCTGTGATGGCACACTGTGGTATTTCACCCAGTAGATAAGGGAGTTTATCAATATTGTGTTTGTTTTCGAATTCTTTGTGGATCTGTGTAATCTGAGGGAAATATATGTCTCTAATATGGCCATATACAGTGGGGGAAAAAAGTATTTAGTCAGCCACCAATTGTGCAAGTTCTCCCACTTAAAAAGATGAGAGAGGCCTGTAATTTTCATCATAGGTACACGTAAACTATGACAGACAAAATGAGAAAAAGAAATCCAGAAAATCACATTGTAGGATTTTTAATGAATTTATTTGCAAATTATGGTGGAAAATAAGTATTTGGTAAATAACAAAAATGTCTCAATACTTTGTTATATACCCTTTGTTGGCAATGACACAGGTCAAACGTTTTCTGTAAGTCTTCACAAGGTTTTCACACACTGTTGCTGGTATTTTGGACCATTCCCCCATGCAGATCTCCTCTAGAGCAGTGATGTTTTGGGGCTGTCGCTGGGCAACACGGACTTTCAACTCCCTCCAAAGATTTTCTATGGAGTTGAGATCTGGAGACTGGCTAGGCCACTCCAGGACCTTGAAATGCTTCTTACGAAGCCACTCCTTCGTTGCCCGGGCGGTGTGTTTGGGATCATTGTCATGCTGGAAGACCCAGCCACGTTTCATCTTCAATGCCCTTGCTGATGGAAGGAGGTTTTCACTCAAAATCTCACGATAAATGGCCCCATTCATTCTTTCCTTTACACGGATCAGTCGTCCCTTTGCAGAAAAACAGCCCCAAAGCATGATGTTTCCACCCCCATGCTTCACAGTAGGTATGGTGTTCTTTGGATGCAACTCAGCATTCTTTGTCCTCCAAACACGACGAGTTGAGTTTTTACCAAAAAGTTATATTTTGGTTTCATCTGACCATATGACATTCTCCCAATCCTCTTCTGGATCATCCAAATGCACTCTAGCAAACTTCAGACGGGCCTGGACATGTACTGGCTTAAGCAGGGGGACACGTCTGGCACTGCAGGATTTGAGTCCCTGGTGGCGTAGTGTGTTACTGATGGTAGGCTTTGTTACTTTGGTCCCAGCTCTCTGCAGGTCATTCACTAGGTCCCCCCGTGTGGTTCTGGGATTTTTGCTCACCGTTCTTGTGATCATTTTGACCCCACGGGGTGAGATCTTGCGTGGAGCCCTAGATCGAGGGAGATTATCAGTGGTCTTGTATGTCTTCCATTTCCTAATAATTGCTCCCACAGTTGATTTCTTCAAACCAATCTGCTTACCTATTGCAGATTCAGTCTTCCCAGCCTGGTGCAGGTCTACAATTTTGTTTCTGGTGTCCTTTGACAGCTCTTTTGTCTTGGCCATAGTGGAGTTTGGAGTGTGACTGTTTGAGGTTGTGGACAGGTGTCTTTTATACTGATAACAAGTTCAAACAGGTGCCATTAATACAGGTAACGAGTGGAGGACAGAGGAGCCTCTTAAAGAAGAAGTTACAGGTCTGTGAGAGCCAGAAATCTTGCTTGTTTGTAGGTGACCAAATACTTATTTTCCACCATAATTTGCAAATAAATTCATTAAAAATCCTACAATGTGATTTTCTGGATTTTTTTCTTCTCAATTTGTCTGGCATAGTTGACGTGTACCTATGATGAAAATTACAGGCCTCTCTCATCTTTTTAAGTGGGAGAACTTGCACAATTGGTGGCTGACTAAATACTTTTTTCCCCCACTGTATTTGGCAGGAGGTTAGGAAGTGCAGCTCAGTTTCCACCTCATTTTGTGGGCAGTGTGCACGTAGCCTGTCTTCTCTTGAGAGCAAGGTCTGTCTCCCGAGTGGCGCAGTGGTCTAAGGCAGCTGTGCCACTAGAGATCCTGGTTCAAATTCAGGCTCTGTCGTAGCCGGCCGCGACCAGGAGACCCATGGGGCGGTGCACAATTGACCCAGCGTCGTCCAGGGTAGTGGAGGGAATGGCCGGCAGTGATGTAGCTCAGTTGGTAGAGCATGGCGTTTGAACGCCAGGGTTTTGGGTTCGATTCCCACGGGGGGCAAGTATGAAAAATAAAAAATAAATTATGTACGCACTCACTAACTGTAAGTCGCTCTGGATAAGAGCTAAATGACTCAAATGTAATGTAAATGCCTACGGCGACCTTTCTCAATAGCAAGGCTATGCTCACTGAGTCTGTACATAGTCAAAGCTTTCCTTGCAAATAGCATTCTAGTTTGCGCTATTTTTTTGTTAATTCTTTCCAATGTGTCAAGTAATTCTCTTTGTTTTCTCATGATTTGGTTGGGTCTAATTGTGTTGTTGTCCTGGGGCTCTGTGGAGTCTCTTTGTGTTTGTGAACAGAGCCCCGTGATCAGCTTGCTTAGGGGACTTTTCTCCAAGTTCATCTCTCTGTAGGTGATGGCTTTGTTATGGAAGGTTTGGGAATCACGTCCTTTTAAGTGGTTATAGAATTTAACGGCTCTTTTCTGGATTTTGATAATTAGCGGGTAGATGCCTAATTCTGCTCTGCATACATTATTTGGTGTTTTTCGTAATACACACAGGATATTTTTGCAGAATTTTGCATGCAGAGTCTCAATTTGGTGTTTGTCCCATTTTGTGAAATCTTGGTTGGTGAGCGGACCCCAGACCTCACAACCATAAAGGGGAATGGGTTCTATAACTGATTAAAGTATTTTTAGCCAGATCCTAATTAGTATGTCAAATTTTATCTTCCTTTTGATGGCATAGAAGGCCTTTCTTGCCTTGTCTCTCAGATCGTTCACAGCTTTGTGGAAGTTAACCTGTGGTGCTGATGTTTAGGTATGTATAGTTTTTTGTGTGCTCTAGATCAACAGTGTCTAGATGGAATTTGTATTTGTGGTCCTGGCAACTGGACCATTTTTGGAACACCATTATTTTTGTCTTACTGAGATTTACTGTCAGGGCCCAGGTCTGACAGAATCTCTCTCTCTCTCTCTCTCTCTCTCTCTGTCTCTCTCTCTGTCTGTCTGTCTGTCTGTCTGTCTGTCTGTCTGTCTCTCTCTCTCTCTCTCTCTCTCTCTCTCTCTCTCTCTCTCTCTCTCTCTCTCTCTCTTTCTCTCTCTGTCTGTCTCTTCCCCTTTCTCCTTTGTCTCCTCGCTGTTTTTGCTCTCTCTGGGATGACACATGTCGTTCCCATTTCCCTAAACATGCACACACAGATAGAAGGAGAGAGAGCAAAGGGGCGAGTGACAGGCAAAGAGAGAGAAAGCCTTTGACAGATCCCATTCTTAGTTGGAGAGCGAAAGAGAGAGAGAGAGAGAGAGAGAGCGAGAGAGAGAGAGAGAGAGAGAGAGATCTCTTTCTCCTCTATATTCAAACCACCTTGATGACTTTGTGTGCCTCCTCTCTTTCTCCCTCCTTCCCTCTATCTCCCTCTCCTCCCCTCTTTCTCCCTCTCCTCCCCTCTATCTCCCTCTCCATCTCCCTCTCCTCCCCTCTTTCTCCCTCTCCTCCCCTCTTTCTCCCTCTCCTCCCCTCTTTCTCCCTCTCCTCCCCTCTATCTCCCTCTCCTCCCCTCTTTCTCCCTCTCCTTCCCTCTTTCTCCCTCTCCTCCCCTCTATCTCCCTCTCCTTCCCTCTTTCTCCATCTCCTCCCCTCTTTCTCCCTCTCCTCCCCTCTATCTCCCTCTCCTTCCCTCTTTCTCCCTCTCGTCCTCTCTATCTCCCTCTCCTCCCCTCTATCTCCCTCTCCTCCCCTCTATCTCCCTCTCCTTCCCTCTATCTCCCTCTCCTCCCCTCTATCTCCCTCTCCTCCCCTCTTTCTCCCTCTCCTCCCCTCTTTCTCCCTCTCCTTCCCTCTATCTCCCTCTCATCCCCTCTATCTCCCTCTCCTTCCCTCTTTCTCCCTCTCCCCCCTCTTTCTCCCTCTCCTCCCCTCTATCTCCCTCTCCTTCCCTCTATCTCCCTCTCCTCCCCTCTTTCTCCCTCTCCTCCCCTCTATATCCCTCTCCTTCCCTCTATCTCCCTCTCTTTCCCAGATTTGAGTTATGTTCTTTCCTGCAGGTTGTTTTCGCAACAAGCTCTCACAGTTTCACGTCAGAATTAGACGTTTATCTATGTTTCTCAAACGTCAAATTTCGAAGTTCGTCCAAACGTCAAATTTCAAAGTGTTTCAGGTTAGGTTTAGGCATTAACTACACATTTTTAAGCTTAGGGTTAAGTTTAGGCATTAACCTCATAAGGATCGGACCCTTTTTTTCAATTTTCACCTAAAATGACATACCCAAATCTAACTGCCTGTAGCTCAGTGATAGTATAGTATATTGACATGGTGATAGTATAGTACACTGCTCACAAAAATTAAGGGAACACTAAAATAGCACATCCTAGATCTGAATGAATGAAATAATCTTATTAAATACTTTTTTCTTTACATAGTTGAATGTGCTGACAACAAAATCACACAAAAATTATCAATGGAAATCAAATGTATCAACCCATGGAGGTCTGGATTTGGAGTCACCCTCAAAATTAAAGTGGAAAACCACACTACAGGCTGATCCAACTTTGATGTAATGTCCTTAAAACAAGTCAAAATGAGGCTCAGTAGTGTGTGTGGCCTCCACGTGCCTGTATGACCTCCCTACAACGCCTGGGCATGCTCCTGATGAGGTGGCGGATGGTCTCCTGAGGGATCTCCTCCCAGACCTGGACTAAAGCATCCGCCAACTCCTGGACAGTCTGTGGTGCAACGTGGCGTTGGTGGATGGAGCGAGACATGATGTCCCAGATGTGCTCAATTGGATTCAGGTCTGGAGAACGGGCGGGCCAGTCCATAGCATCAATGCCTTCCTCTTGCAGGAACTGCTGACACACTCCAGCCACATGAGGTCTAGCATTGTCTTGCATTAGGAGGAACCCAGGGCCAACCGCACCAGCATATGGTCTCACAAGGGGTCTGAGGATCTCATCTCGGTACCTAATGGCAGTCAGGCTACCTCTGGCGAGCACATGAAGGGCTGTGCGGCCCCCCAAAGAAATGCCACCCCACACCATGACTGACCCACCGCCAAACCGGTCATGCTGGAGGATGTTGCAGGCAGCAGAACATTCTCCACGGCGTCTCCAGACTCTGTCACGTCTGTCACATGCTCAGTGTGAACCTGCTTTCATCTGTGAAGAGCACAGGGCACCAGTGGCGAATTTGCCAATCTTGGTGTTCTCTGGCAAATGCCAAACGTCCTGCACGGTGTTGGGCTGTAAGCACAACCCCCACCTGTGGATGTCGGGCCCTCATACCACCCTCATGGAGTCTGTTTCTGACCGTTTGAGCAGACACATGCACATTTGTGGCCTGCTGGAGGTCATTTTGCAGGGCTCTGGCAGTGCTCCTCCTGCTCCTCCTTGCACAAAGGTGGAGGTAGCAGTCCTGCTGCTGGGTTGTTGCCCTCCTACGGCCTCCTCCACGTCTCCTGATGTACTGGCCTGTCTCCTGGTAGCGCCTCCATGCTCTGGACACTACACTGACAGACACAGCAAACCTTCTTGCCACAGCTCGCATTGATGTGCCATCCTGGATGAGCTGCACTACCTGAGCCACTTGTGTGGGTTGTAGACTCTGTCTCATGCTACCACTAGAGTGAAAGCACCGCCAGCATTCAAAAGTGACCAAAACATCAGCCAGGAAGCATAGGAACTGAGAAGTGGTCTGTGGTCACCACCTGCAAAACCAGTCCTTTATTGGTGGTGTCTTGCTAATTGCCTATAATTTCCACCTGTTGACTATTCCATTTGCACAACAGCATGTGAAATGTATTGTCAATCAGTGTTGCTTCCTAAGTGGACAGTTTGATTTCACAGAAGTGTGATTGACTTGGAGTTACATTGTGTTGTTTAAGTGTTCCCTTTATTTTTTTGAGCAGTGTATTTTCAGTCTCCTTAGGTTTTGTCATGCCCTCTTCACGACTGTCTTGATGTGCTTGGACCATGTTAGTTTGTTGGTGATGTGGACACCAAGGAACTTGAAGCTTTCAACCTGCTCCACTACAGCCCCGTCGATGAGAACGGGGGCGTGTTCGGTCCTCTTCTTTTTCCTGTAGTCCACAATCATCTCCTTTGTCTTGATCACGTTGAGGGAGAGGTTGTTGTCCTGACACCACTCGGCCAGGTCTCTGACCTCCTCCCTATAGGCTGTCTGGTCGTTGTCGGTGATCATGCCTACCACTGTTGTGTCATCGGCAAACTTAATGATGGTGTTGGAGTCGTGCCTGGCCATGCAGTCATGAGTGATCAGGGAGTACAGGAAGGGACTGAGCACGCACCCCTGAGGGGACCCCATGTTGAGGAACAGCGTGGTGGATGTGTTGTTACTTACCCTTAACACCTGGGGCGGCCCGTCAGGAAGTCCAGGATCCAGTTGCAGAGGGAGGTGTTTAGTCCCAGGGTCCTTAGCTTAGTGATGAGCTTTGAGGGCACGATGGTGTTGGATGCTGAGCTGTAGTCAATGAATAGCATTCTCACATAGGTGTTCCTTTTGTCCAGGTGTGAAAGGGCAGTGTGGAGCGCAATAGAGATTGCATCATCTGTGGATCTGTTGTGGCGGTATGCAAATTGGAGTGGGTCTAGGGTTTCTGGGATAATGGTGTTGATTTGAGCCATGACCAGCCTTTCAAAGCACATCATGGATACAGACGTGAGTGCTACGGGTCGGTAGTCATTTAGGCAGGTTACCTTAGTGTTCTTGGGCACAGGGACTATGGTGGTCTGCTTGAAGCATGTTGGTATTACAGACTCAGACAGGGAGATGTTGAAAATGTCAGTGAAGACACTTGCCAGTTGGTCAGCGCATGCTCAGAGTATACGTTCTGGTATTCCGTCTGGCCCTGCGGCCTTGTGAATGTTGACCTGTTTAAAGGTCTTACTCACATCGGCTTCGGAGATGTGATCACACAGTTGTCCGGGACAGCTGATGCTCTCATGCTTGTTTCAGTGTTACTTGCCTCGAAGTAATTTAGCTCGTCTGATAGGCTCGTGTCACTGGGCAGCTATTACAGTGGAACGTTTTGTCCAGGAAGTTGTCTAAAAGGGATTGAATTTGTTGTTGCCTAATAGCTTTTTGTTAGGTTTCTACACTACTTTCCTTCCATCTATAGCATATTGTCATGCGACGTGTATGCGGTAGCGAAGTCAAAAGCAGGACACAGAGCGGCTGGCAACGTTATTTACTGAACACAGTAAAATCAACGTACACAACAACAAACCTCCAAAACAGGGAGGAAAGCACAAAGACCCGTACATACACGAACTGCCAGAAATGACAACAAACAATAACACACAAAATACCAAATGAGAGACAGGGGTTAATATAGGGAATACAATCAAACATAATGGGGAACAGGTGTAAACAATAAAGACTAAACAAGACAAACACCGAAACATCGATCGGCAGCAGCTAGTACTCCGGGGACGACAAACGCCGAAGCCTGCCCGAGCAAGGAGGAGGAGCAGCCTCGGCTGAATCCGTGACAGTACCCCCCCCCTTGACGCGCGGCTCCAGCCGTGCGCCGACCCCGGCCTCGGGGCGAGTCGGATGACTCCGGTGGAAATCCCTCAACAGGAAGGGATCTAGAATGTCCCTCCTAGGGACCCAGCACTGTTCCTCTGGACCGTACCCCTCCCACTCCACGAGATACTGCAGACCCCCCATCCGACGCCTCGAATCCACGATGGACCGGACTGAGTACGCCGGAGCCCCCTCGATGTCTAGTGGGGGTGGAGGAGCCTCTCGTATCTCATTCTCCTGGAGTGGACCAGCTACCACCGGCCTGAGGAGAGACACATGGAACGAGGGGTTAATGCGGTAATTAATGGGCAGTTGTAACCTATAACATACCTCGTTCAATCTCCTCAGGACTTTAAATGGCCCCACAAACCGCCGACCCAGCTTCCGGCAGGGCAGGCGAAGGGGCAGGTTTCGGGTCGAGAGCCAGACCCGATCTCCCGGTGCATAAACCGGACCCTCACTGCGGTGGCGATCGGCGCTGGCCTTTTGCCGTCTGATAGCCCGCTGCAGATGGATATGCGCAGCGTTCCATGTTTCCTCCGAGCACCGAAACCACTCATCCACCGCAGGAGCTTCGATCTGGCTCTGATGCCAGGGTGCCAGGACCGGCTGATACCCCAACACACACTGAAAAGGCGTAAGATTAGTGGAGGAGTGGCGGAGTGAGTTTTGGGCTATCTCTGCCCAGGGGATATACCCCGACCACTCCTCCTGCCGGTCCTGGCAATAGGACCTCAGAAACCTACCCAAATCCTAGTTTACTCTCTCCACCTGCCCATTACTCTCAGGGTGAAAACCCGAGGTAAGGCTAATCGAGACCCCCAAACGTTCCATAAACGCCCTCCAGACTCTAGAGGTGAACTGGGGACCCCGATCAGACACTATATCTTCAGGCACCCCATAGTGCCGGAAGACGTGAGTAAACAGAGCGTCGGCCGTTTGTAGGGCTGTAGGAAGACCTGGCATAGGAATGAGACGGCAGGCCTTAGAAAACCGATCCACAACGACCAAGATCGTGGTATTCCCCTGGGAGGGGGGAAGGTCCGTGACAAAATCCACCGATAGGTGAGACCACGGCCGTTGTGGAACGGGTAGAGGTTGTAACTTCCCTCTGGGCAGGTGTCTAGGCGCCTTACACTGGGCGCACACCGAGCAGGAAGAAACGTAAACCCTCACGTCCCTAGCTAAGGTGGGCCACCAGTACTTCCCGCTAAGGCAGTGCACCGTCCGACCAATACCAGGATGACCAGAGGAGGGTGACGTGTGAGCCCAATATATCAGTCGATCACGGACCTCGAGCGGCACGTACCTCCGCCCCTCTGGACACTCTGGAGGAGTAGGGTCGGCACGTAACGCCCGCTCGATGTCCGCATCGACCTCCCACACCACCGGTGCCACTAGACAAGACTCCGGAAGTATGGGAGTGGCCTCAGCCGACCACTGCAAACGCACCGGGCCCCCCTTTAGCAGGGAGGTGATGGGAGCTGCTACCTGTCCAAAGCCCCGGATAAACCTCCGGTAGTAATTGGCAAAACCCCAAAACCGCTGCACCTCCTTCACCGTAGTGGGAGTCTGCCAATTACGCACGGCTGAAATGCGGTCAATCTCCATCTCCACCCCTGACGCGGACAACCGATGTCCCAGGAAGGAGATGGACTCCTGGAAAAACAGACATTTCTCCGCCTTCACATACAGGTCATGCTCCAACAGTCTACCCAGCACCCGACGCACCAGGGACACATGCTTGGCTCGTGTAGCGGAGTATATTAGAATGTCATCAATATACACCACTACACCCTGTCCATGCAAATCCCGGAAAATCTCGTCCACAAATGATTGGAAGACTGAAGGAGCATTCATTACACCGTATGGCATGACGAGGTATTCATAGTGACCCGAGGTGGTACTGAATGCTGTCTTCCACTCATCTCCTTCCCTAATGCGCACCAGGTTGTAAGCGCTCCTGAGATCCAATTTTGTGAAGAATCGTGCCCCGTGTAATGACTCCGTCATACTAGCAATCAGAGGGACAGGATAGCTGTATTTGATTGTAATCTGATTGAGACCACGGTAATCAATACACGGGCGTAAACCTCCATCCTTCTTCTTCACAAAAAAGAAACTTGAGGACGCAGGGGAAGTGGACGGCCTTATGTATCCCTGTCTCAGAGACTCGGTGACGTATGTCTCCATAGCTGCCGTCTCCTCCTGAGACAGAGGATACACATGACTACGAGGAAGCGCAGCGCCTATCTATCGCACAATCCCCCTGTCGATGAGGTGGTAATTGAGTCGCCTTCTTTTTACTGAAGGCGAGTGCCAAATCGGCATTGACACATACAGTGGGGAAAAAAAGTATTTAGTCAGCCACCAATTGTGCAAGTTCTCCCACTTAAAAAGATGAGAGAGGCCTGTAATTTTCATCATAGGTACACGTCAACTATGACAGACAAATAGAGAAAAAAAAATCCAGAAAATCACATTGTAGGATTTTTAATGAATTTATTTGCAAATTATGGTGGAAAATAAGTATTTGGTCACCTACAAACAAGCAAGATTTCTGGCTCTCACAGACCTGTAACTTCTTCTTTAAGAGGCTCCTCTGTCCTCCACTCGTTACCTGTATTAATGGCACCTGTTTGAACTTGTTATCAGTATAAAAGACACCTGTCCACAACCTCAAACAGTCACACTCCAAACTCCACTATGGCCAAGACCAAAGAGCTGTCAAAGGACACCAGAAACAAAATTGTAGACCTGCACCAGGCTGGGAAGACTGAATTTGCAATAGGTAAGCAGCTTGGTTTGAAGAAATCAACTGTGGGAGCAATTATTAGGAAATGGAAGACATACAAGACCACTGATAATCTCCCTCGATCTGGGGCTCCACGCAAGATCTCACCCCGTGGGGTCAAAATGATCACAAGAACGGTGAGCAAAAATCCCAGAACCACACAGGGGGACCTAGTGAATGACCTGCAGAGAGCTGGGACCAAAGTAACAAAGCCTACCATCAGTAACACACTACGCCGCCAGGGACTCAAATCCTGCAGTGCCAGACGTGTCCCCCTGCTTAAGCCAGTACATGTCCAGGCCCGTCTGAAGTTTGCTAGAGTGCATTTGGATGATCCAGAAGAGGTATGAGAGAATGTCATATGGTCAGATGAAACCAAAATAGAACTTTTTGGTAAAAACTCAACTCGTCGTGTTTGGAGGACAAAGAATGCTGAGTTGCATCCAAAGAACACCATACCTACTGTGAAGCATGGGGGTGGAAACATCATGCTTTGGGGCTGTTTTTCTGCAAAGGGACCAGGACGACTGATCCGTGTAAAGGAAAGAATGAATGGGGCCATGTATCGTGAGATTTTGAGTGAAAACCTCCTTCCATCAGCAAGGGCATTGAAGATGAAACGTGGCTGGGTCTTTCAGCATGACAATGATCCCAAACACACCGCCCGGGCATCGAAGGAGTGGCTTCGTAAGAAGCATTTCAAGGTCCTGGAGTGGCCTAGCCAGTCTCCAGATCTCAACCCCATAGAAAATCTTTGGAGGGAGTTGAAAGTCTGTGTTGCCCAGCGACAGCCCCAAAACATCACTGCTCTAGAGGAGATCTGCATGGAAGAATGGGTCAAAATACCAGCAACAGTGTGTGAAAACCTTGTGAAGACTTACAGAAACGTTTGACCTGTGTCATTGCCAACAAAGGGTATATAACAAAGTATTGAGAAACTTTTGTTATTGACCAAATACTTATTTTCCACCATAATTTGCAAATAAATTCATAAAAAATCCTACAATGTGATTTTCTGGATTTTCTTTTCTCATTTTGTCTGTCATAGTTGACATGTACCTATGATGAAAATGACAGGCCTCTCTCATCTTTTTAAGTGGGAGAACTTGCACAATTGGTGGCTGACTAAATACTTTTTTTCCCCACTGTATCTTAATTTCATTCAGTTCCTTTGGCTTTGATGCCTCATGATTGAGTATTGCTCTGTTCAAGTAGACTGTGATTTTGATGTGATCTGATAGGGGTGTCAGTGGGCTGACTGTGAACGCTTTGAGAGACTCTGGGTTGAGGTCAGTGATAAAGTAGTCTACAGTACTACTGCCAAGAGATGAGCTATTGATGTACCTAACATAGGAGTCGCCTCGAAGCCTACCAGCGTGCGACAGAGCTGCAGGAGTTGTGACCCGTTTTTGTTGGTTATATTGTCGTAGCTGTGCCTAGGGGGGCATATGGGGGAGGGAATGCTGTCCCCTCCAGGAATGTGCTTGTCCCCCTGTGTGCTGAGGGTGTCAGGTTCTTGTCGAGTTCTGGCATTTAGGTCACCACAGACTAGTACATGTCCCTGGGCCTGGAAGTGATTGATTTACCCCTCCAGGATGGAGAAGCTGTCTTCATTAAATATGGGGATTCTAGTGGGGGGATATAGGTAGCACACAGGAGGAAATTTTTCTCTGTTGAGATAATTTCTAGCCAAATGTAAAATCTTTCTGTTTTGATTAATTTAATAGAGTGAGTTAGGTCTCCTCTATACCAAATTAGAATGCCCCCTGAGTCCCTTCCCTGTTTCACACCTGGTAGTTTGGTGGATGGGACTACCATCTCTCTGTAACCTAGAGGGCAACCAGTGGGTCCATCTTCTCTATACCATGTTTCTTGTAGGATGACAATGTCTGTATTTCTGATTTATTTGGTGAAGTCCAGGTTCCTGCTCTTTAGGCCAAAGGCAGATGACCTAAGGCCTTGGATATTCCAGGATGAGATAGTGAAGGATTTGTGTTCCATAAAGTATCTAATGTTGTTGGTCGTGTGGTTTGGCCTCAGGCCAGTAAGTGTGAGCAGAGCCTGCTGAGCATTTGGTACATGACATTGGCTTGGGCTAGTGTAAGAGTGGGGGTTGGGCCTGTTTGCCTGCTCACGGCCTTGGCGTATGTGTGACTTTCATGTTGAGGCACTCTTTGCGGGAGAGGGGGGGGGGGGTGGGTAGGAGGGGCATATGTCTGATCTGAGGGCCTAAATGGGATGTGGGCATGGTTGACTTGGGGGGGTGTTAATTGGTTGGGGTGGGTAGTGTTTTTTTTTGCTGGTGGTGCTGCAGGTCTAGGAGAGTGTCTCGCTGTTCTGGGCAGTGTGTCTGTTGATTTGTTTCTCCTGTGTGAGGTTTTGGTGCTGCGGGTGAGGGCGATGGCCTTTAGGGTCCGGGCGAAGGTTGGCACTGCTGCCTTGTATAGGTGGACCTTTGGTTTTGAGGCACATTCACGGAAAATACTTGCGTTTACCCGCTGAATGGTAGCAGGGTGGAAGTATTTTCATGGTAGCAGGGTGGAGATAACCACTTGTGCGTTGGGGAAAATAGTAGAAGCTTTTTCAATCACTCCCTTGAGTGCTGTGGCCACCCTTTTCTGCTGTGTTTTCAGGTCGTTTGTGCCTGTGTGTATTATTATGTGGCTGGGTGACCCTAGTTGGTCCTCAGACAGAAGGTCTAGGGCGCGCTGGGTGTTTTGACACCAGAGTTTAGACACTGGAGAGAACAGCGCCGGGAAGATGGCTGCCGTTTTACAGCCCTCTAACCAATTGTACTATTATGTGTGTTTTTCCGCGTTATTTGTAATTTATTTTGTACATAATGTTTCTGCCATCGTCTCTTATAACCAAAAAGAGCTTCTGGATATCAGGACAGCGATTACTCACCTCGCATTGGACGAAGATTTTTTCTTCAACGAGGCGGTCGCGAAGGATATCCTACAGACACCCGACAAGGCCCAGATCCCCGTCATTCGCGTGAGGAAGAGACGGAGATATCGCGGACGCAGATCCGGGTGCCTTGTAAGGATCCGACGGCGAGCGAGTAAACTGCCTCTCCCAACAATCCTACTAGCCAACGTTCAATCTTTTTAGAATAAAATGGACGAGTTAAGATTACGGTTATCCTACCAACGGGACATTAAAAACTGTAATATCTTATGTTTCACGGAGTCGTGGCTGAACGACAACAATGATAACATTCAGCTAGCAGGCTATACGCTACATCGGCAGGACAGAACGTCTGACTCTGGTAAGACAAGGGGCGGCGGTCTGTGTATATTTGTAAACAACAGCTGGTGCACAAAATCAAATACTAAGGAAGTCTCGAGGTTTTGCTCGCCTGAGGTAGAGTATCTTATGATAAGCTGTAGACCACACTATTTACCAAGAGAGTTTTCATCTATATTTTTCATAGCTGTCTATTTACCACCACAAACCAATGCTGGCATTAAGATTGCTCTGAATGAGTTGTACAAGGCCATTAATCAACAGGAAAACGCTCATCCAGATGCAGCGCTCCTAGTGGCCGGGGACTTTAATGCAGGGAAACTTAAATCCGTTCTACCTAATTTCTACCAGCATGTTAAATGTGCAACCAGAGGGAAAAAAACTCTAGACCACCTTTACTCCACACACAGAGACGCATACAAAGCTCTCCCTCGCCCTCCATTTGGCAAATCTGACCATAACTCTATCCTCCTGATTCCTGCTTATAAGCAAAAACTGAAGCAGGAAGCACCAGTGATTCGGTTAATAAAAAAGTGGTCAGATGACGCAGATGCTAAGCTACAGGACTGTTTTGCTAGCACAGACTGGAACATGTTCCGGGATTCTTCAGACAGCATTGAGGAGTACACCACATCAGTCACTGGCTTCATCAATAAGTGCATCGATGATGTCGTCCCCACAGTGACCGTACGTACATACCCCAACCAGAAGCCATGGATTACAGGAAACATCCGCACTGAGCTAAAGGGTAGAGCTGCCGCTTTCAAGGAACGGGACTCTAACCCGGACGCTTATAAGAAATCCCGCTATGACCTCCGACGAACCATCAAACAGGCAAAGAGTCAATACAGGTCTAAGATTGAATCATACTACACTGGCTCTGACGCTCGTCGGATGTGGCAGGGCTTGAAAACTATTACAGACTACAAAGGGAAGCACAGCCGCGAGCTGCCCAGTGACACAAGCCTACCAGACGAGCTAAACCACTTCTATGCTCGCTTCGAGGCAAGCAACACTGAAGCATGCATGAGAGCACCAGCTGTTCCGGATGACTATGTGATCACGCTCTCCGTAGCCGATGTGAGTAAGACTTTTAAGCAGGTCAACATTCACAAGGCCGCAGGGCCAGACGGATTACCAGGACGTGTACTCCGAGCATGTGCTGACCAACTGGCAAGTGTCTTCACTGACATTTTCAACATGTCCCTGACTGAGTCTGTAATACCAACATGTTTCAAGCAGACCACCATAGTCCCCGTGCCCAAGAACTCTAAGATAACCTGCCTAAATGACTACCGACCCGTAGCACTGACGTCTGTAGCCATGAAGTGCTTTGAAAGACTGGTCATGGCTCACATCAACAGCATAATCCCAGAAACCCTAGACCCACTCCAATTTGCATACCGCCCCAACAGATCCACAGATGATGCAATCTCTATTTCACTCCACACTGCCCTTTCCCACCTGGACAAGAGGAACACCTACGTGAGAATGCTATTCATTGACTACAGCTCAGCATTCAACACCATAGTGCCCTCTAAGCTC
Organism: Coregonus lavaretus; assembly: GCF_964263955.1. Lineage (NCBI taxonomy): Eukaryota > Metazoa > Chordata > Actinopteri > Salmoniformes > Salmonidae > Coregonus > Coregonus lavaretus. The sequence continues at coordinate 175,563 of NW_028163540.1, forward strand.
ATCACTAAGCTAAGGATCCTGGGACTAAACACCTCCCTCTGCAACTGGATCCTGGACTTCCTGACGGGCCGCCCCCAGGTGGTAAGGGTAGGTAACAACACATCTGCCACACTGATCCTCAACACGGGGGCCCCTCAGGGGTGCGTGCTCAGTCCCCTCCTGTACTCTCTGTTCACCCATGACTGCATGGCCAGGCACGACTCCAACACCATCATTAAGTTTGCCGACGACACAACAGTGGTAGGCCTGATCACCGACAACGATGAGACAGCCTATAGGGAGGAGGTCAGAGATCTGGCCGTGTGGTGCCAGGACAACAACCTCTCCCTCAACGTGACCAAGACAAAGGAGATGATTGTGGACTACAGGAAAAAAAAGAGGACTGAGCACGCCCCCATTCTCATCGACGGGGCTGTAGTGGAACAGGTTGAGAGCTTCAAGTTCCTTGGTGTCCACATCACCAACGAACTATCATGGTCCAAACACACCAAGACAGTCGTGAAGAGGGCACGACAAAGCCTATTCCCCCTCAGGAGACTAAAAAGATTTGGCATGGGTCCTCAGATCCTCAAAAAATTCTACAGCTGCACCATCGAGAGCATCCTGACTGGTTGCATCACCGCCTGGTATGGCAACTGCTTGGCCTCCGACCGCAAGGCACTACAGAGGGTAGTGCGTACGGCCCAGTACATCACTGGGGCAAAGCTCCCTGCCATCCAGGACCTCTATACCAGGCGGTGTCAGAGGAAGGCCCTCAAAATTGTCAAAGACTCCAGCCACCCTAGTCATAGACTGTTCTCTCTGCTACCGCACGGCAAGCGGTACCGGAGTGCCAAGTCTAGGTCCAAAAGACTTCTCAACAGCTTCTACCCCCAAGCCATAAGACTCCTGAACAGCTAATCATGGCTACCCGGACTATTTGCACTGCCCCCCCACCCCATCCTTTTTACGCTGCTGCTACTCTGTTAAGTATTTATGCATAGTCACTTTAACTCTACCCACATGTGCATGTTACCTCAACTACCTCAACTAGCCGGTGCCCCCGCACATTGACTCTGCAACGGTACCCCCCTGTATATATAGCCTCCCTACTGTCACTTTATTTTACTGTATATATAGCCTCCCTACTGTCACTTTATTTTACTTCTGCTCTTTTTTTCTCAACACTTTTTTTGTTGTTGTTTTATTCTTACTTTTTTTTGTTTAAAATAAATGCACTGTTGGTTAAGGGCTGTAAGTAAGCATTTCACTGTAATGTCTGCACCTGTTGTATTCGGCGCATGTGACCAATAAAATTTGATTTGATTTGATTTGACTGTGTGTTTGGTAAAAAGTGTATTTTCTTGTATGTATTTCAAATTTGAGTCCATAAGGAGTACAATCTGTGGCTTGTGTATGTCCTCAGTGGGTGTGGGGGGTTGTCAGGAGGGCTATCAGGGTGGCTGACAGGGGGGGTGCTCAGTGGGGGTGGGATCGATTGGGCTTGGGGTTCTTCATTTGTCTGTCCTGCTGTGATGTCAAGGCTATGGTCAGGGTCTAGGGTGGACTTTTCTGCTGTGGTGTCGAGACTTTGGTCAGGATCTGAGGTGGGCTGTTCTGCTGGCTTCTCTGCGGGGGTGGCCAGCTCTCTAACGGGTTGTTCTCTGTCACCCGTCATCGTTCTCACCTTCTCCTCCAGCACTCTGATCCTCTCCTCTAGTGCTCTGTTCTTCTCCTGCTCCTGCTCTTTCTCCTGTTGATGTTGTCTCACCACAGTCCAGAGTGCAGAAATGTCTCTCTCCACCTCCAGCTCTCCGGGTCTGGTTAACTGGGTGTTGTTGCGCTGGACTGTTGTCTGTGCTGACTGGAGTGTGTTCACCTGCTGTTCCAGCTCCACCTGCCTTACCTCCAGCAGGGTGAATTTATCCTTCATTTCAATGAGGGAGTAGTACTCTGTGCTGGGAGGTTGACTTTCCGCTTGGGGTTGATCATCTGTGGGGTTATATAATGAAGAGGTCTGGTCTGACCCACTCGGGGTGGGGGTATCTTTCTCAAGGGAGAGCTTCTCCTGCTGAGCTATTTCTTTGATTAGGTGAAAGTCCAGCTGAAACCCTTTGGTGTTGCCCTGTACCAATACTGTTCCAGACTTGTACAGATTTATATTGGCTGACTCAGAGTCCTCGTTGTCTAGTATCCTGAGTTTCCACCCATCGCTAAAACAGTGTATTAATATAGCACTGCGCCATGCCAGGGGATGGTCTGTGTGGAAGATTAAGTTGCTTATGTTCCCATTTTTATAATAGTCAGCAAAAAGTATTTCTTGATTTTCCATAAGGAGGTTCTTTTTGTACTCTTTTCGTGCCTTATATTTTTTTACATCCAGAGGGTACTGTATGCTAATAACCTCTGAGCAGTTGGAGGGGGGTTCAAAGGCCTCTGCATTTGGGTGGGGTAGGCTGTGGAACTCTCTTGCCATTGTTGGGCTCAAGGTCTTCGACACCTCTCGCTTTACACCTCAGTGCCAATTGAAGTGCAGTCAGATATGTACTGTCCTAGCAAGTGTACTGTCCTAGCAAGCTTGGTAGCCTTAACATAGCCTTAAGTCCTTATAAAGTAAAATATATGATTGTAGTTTATTTTTCTTCTTGGTTGTAAAAGTAGCTTCAGGCTAAACATTACTCACTCAGTTCCAGGTTGTATGGTGTTTTCAGATTTCAGTTGTTTGTTTGGCAGAGCATTTGCTGGTAGTAGGAATCCTTCCATGTAATTATGTCTAAAATCAGGTTTTATGTTTGGAGTTTTGATTTAGAGTGAAGGTTATGTTGTGGAGGGTAGTATCCTGTGTATGTCCTTGTGGAAAAATCCAAGTTTATCTAACTCTAAATCTATATTTTTGTAAAAACATGCTGAAAAATGCTCTCTGACTCTCTCTCTCTCTCTCTCTCTCTCTCTCTCTCTCTCTCTCTCTCTCTCTCTCTCTTTCTCTTTCTCTCTGTCTTTCCCTGTGTCATTGTGTGAATCATAACGACATACAGTGGGGAAAAAAAGTATTTAGTCAGCCACCAATTGTGCAAGTTCTCCCACTTAAAAAGATGAGAGAGGCCTGTAATTTTCATCATAGGTACACGTCAACTATTACAGACAAATTGAGAAAAAGAAATCCAGAAAATCACATTGTAGGATTTTTTATGAATTTATTTGCAAATTATGGTGGAAAATAAGTATTTGGTCACCTACAAACAAGCAAGATTTCTGGCTCTCACAGACCTGTAACTTCTTCTTTAAGAGGCTCCTCTGTCCTCCACTCGTTACCTGTATTAATGGCACCTGTTTGAACTTGTTATCAGTATAAAAGACACCTGTCCACAACCTCAAACAGTCACACTCCAAAATCCACTATGGCCAAGACCAAAGAGCTGTCAAAGGACACCAGAAACAAAATTGTAGGCTGGGAAGACTGAATCTGCAATAGGTATGCAGCTTGGTTTGAAGAAATCAACTGTGGGAGCAATTATTAGGAAATGGAAGACATACAAGACCACTGATAATCTCCCTCGATCTGGGGCTCCACGCAAGATCTCACCCCGTGGGGTCAAAATGATCACAAGAACGGTGAGCAAAAATCCCAGAACCACACGGGGGGACCTAGTGAATGACCTGCAGAGAGCTGGGACCAAAGTAACAAAGCCTACCATCAGTAACACACTACGCCACCAGGGACTCAAATCCTGCAGTGCCAGACGTGTCCCCCTGCTTAAGCCAGTACATGTCCAGGCCCGTCTGAAGTTTGCTAGAGTGCATTTGGATGATCCAGAAGAGGATTGGGAGAATGTCATATGGTCAGATGAAACCAAAATATAACTTTTTGGTAAAAACTCAACTCGTCGTGTTTGGAGGACAAAGAATGCTGAGTTGCATCCAAAGAACACAATACCTACTGTGAAGCATGGGGGTGGAAACATCATGCTTTGGGGCTGTTTTTCTGCAAAGGGACAAGGACGACTGATCCGTGTAAAGGAAAGAATGAATGGGACCATGTATCGTGAGATTTTGAGTGAAAACCTCCTTCCATCAGCAAGGGCATTGAAGATGAAACGTGGCTGGGTCTTTCAGCATGACAATGATCTCAAACACACCGCCCGGGCAACGAAGGAGGGGCTTCGTAAGAAGCATTTCAAGGTCCTGGAGTGGCCTAGCCAGTCTCCAGATCTCAACCCCATAGAAAATCTTTGGAGGGAGTTGAAAGTCCGTGTTGCCCAGCGACAGCCCCAAAACATCACTGCTCTAGAGGAGATCTGCATGGAGGAATGGGCCAAAATACCAGCAACAGTGTGTGAAAACCTTGTGAAGACTTACAGAAAACGTTTGACCTGTGTCATTGCCAACAAAGGGTATATAACAAAGTATTGAGAAACTTTTGTTATTGGCCAAATACTTATTTTCCACCATAATTTGCAAATAAATTCATAAAAAATCCTACAATGTGATTTTCTGGATTTTTTTTCCTCATTTTGTCTGTCATAGTTGACGTGTACCTATGATGAAAATTACAGGCCTCTCTCATCTTTTTAAGTGGGAGAACTTGCACAATTGGTGGCTGACTAAATACTTTTTTTTCCCCATTGTAATTGGACGCTGCGTGAATACATCATACTGCTGTTAACTGCTCACGCAATGTATGGGAGAAAAAAAGAAGAAGAGAGGGAGTTGAGGAGGGGAGGACAGCGTAGAGAAATTAGAAGGAGAGGTGCAATGGAAGAGAGGAGCAGAATATCAGAAACGACATCCCCTCCTGCTGGTTTCCATCTCTCCCCCCCCTGTGTCATCCAGCCCTTTGGCTGTGGCTGTTCCAATTCCCACCACTTACAGTGAACCAGAGCGTCCTATAAGTGGTGTGCTAGTGTCAATATTGGAACAAAGCCTATCTCTAAAATGAATTGAGCAATTAGTGTCATGGCTTAGCTATAGCTTGAGTGAAATGTATGGAAATGGATTAAAAACCAGCCACCCACTACACCGTCCTCAAGGACTGCATCATTTTGCCTGTAGGATCAGTCAGAAATTGCCAAGGCTGGATCTCTGTTCCCTATCTCTTTAATCGATACACATCAAACTAAAAGCTACAGCAAAAAATGCTTCCATTTATCCATTTATTCCCAGCTGCAGCAAAATGCTTCCAAACTATTTTAGCGATTAGGAGTGGGTCGCCAAATGGAACCCTTTTCACTATATAGTGCACTACCTTTAACCAGAGCCCTGGTCAAAAGTAGTGCGTTATTGAGGGAATAGGGTGCCATTTGGGATGCGGCCTAGGTATAGCAGAGAGTGGCTGTGAAGGGATTGATTATAAAACACATCCCCATTGCTTCTGATCAATAGTTTCTGGGGAGTTGGGAATAAATGGATAAAGGATAGAATACATCTGTGCGTATTGGTGGAGTTATGAGTATACAGGTAGAGAAGTGGATGCTATGTGAAGGAAATCGGTCACTGTTATAGATATAAACGTGAAATCTTTCTCCCCCTCTCTCTCTGTCTCGCTCTACCCTCTCTCTCTATGTCTCTCTCTCGCTCTCTCTCTCCTCTCCTCTCTTTCTCCTCTCTTTCTTTCTCTCTGTCTGTCTCTCTCCTCTCTTTCTCCCCCTCTCTCTGTCTCGCTCTACCCTCTCCCTCTCTCACTCTTTCTCTCTTTCTCTCCTCTCTCTCTCTCCCCACTCTCTCTCCCCTCTCTATCTCTCTCTCTCTCTCCCCCTCTCTATCTTTGTCTCGCTCTCCTCTCTCTCTCTCTCGCTCTTTCTCTCTCCTCTCGTTCTTTCTCTCTTCTCTCTATCTCTCTCTCTCCTCTCTCTGTCTCGCTCTCCCCCCTCTCTCTCTCAATTCAATTTCAATTTAAGGGCTTTATTGGCATGGGAAACGTGTGTTAACATTGCCAAAGCAAGTGAAGTAGATAGTAAACAAAAGTGAAATAAACAATAAATATTAACAGTAAACATTACACTCAGAAGTTTCAAAAGAATAAAGACATTTCAAATGTCATATTATGTATAAATACAGTGTTGTAACAATGTGCAAATAGTTAAAGTACAAATGGGAAAATAAATAAATATGGGTTGTATTTACAATGGTGTTTGTTCTTCACTGGTTGCCCTTTTCTTGTGGCAACAGGTCACAAATCTTGCAGCTGTGATGGCACACTGTGGTTTTTCACCCAGTAGATAAGGGAGTTTATCAAAATTGGGTTTGTTTTCGAATTCTTTGTGGATCGCTGTAATCTGAGGGAAATATGTGTCTCTAATATGGTCATACATTTGGCAGGAGGTTAGGAAGTGCAGCTCAGTTTCCACCTCATTTTGTGGGCAGTGTGCACATAGCCTGTCTTCTCTTGAGAGCCAGGTCTGCCTACGGCGGCCTTTCTCAATAGCAAGGCTATGCTCACTGAGTCTGTACATAGTCAAAGCTTTCCTTAAGTTTGGGTCAGTCACAGTGGTCAAGTATTCTGCCACTGTGTACTCTCTGTTTAGGGCCAAATAGCATTCTAGTTTGCTCTGTTTTTTTGTTTGTTCTTTCCAATGTGTCAAGTAATTCTCTTTTTGTTTTCTCATGATTTGGTTGGGTCTAGTTGTGTTGTTGTTGTTGTTGTCCTGGGGCTGTGTGGGGTCTGTTTGTGTTTGTGAACAGAGCCCCAGGACCAGCTTGCTTAGGGGACTCTTCTCCAAGTTCATCTCTCTGTAGGTGATGGCTTTGTTATGGAAGGTTTGGGAATCGCTTCCTTTTAAGTGGTTATAGAATTTAACAGCTCTTTTCTGGATTTTGATAATTAGCGGGTATTGGCCTAATTCTGCTCTGCATGCATTATTTGGTGTTTTACGTTGTACACGGAGGATGTTTTTGCAGAATTCTGCATGCAGAGTCTCAATTTGGTGTTTGTCCCATTTTGTGAATTCTTGGTTGGTGAGCGGACCCCAGACCTCAGAACCATAAAGGGCAATGGGTTCTATAACTGATTCAAGTATTTTTAGCCAGATCCTAATTGGTATGTCAAATTTTATGTTCCTTTTGATGGCATAGAAGGCCCTTCTTGCCTTGTCTCTCAGATCGTTCACAGCTTTGTGGAAGTTACCTGTGGCGCTGATGTTTAGGCCGAGGTATGTATAGTTTTTTGTGTGCTCTAGGGCAACGGTGTCTAGATGGAATTTGTATTTGTGGTCCTGGCAACTGGACCTTTTTTGGAACACCATTATTTTTGTCTTACTGAGATTTACTGTCAGGGCCCAGGTCTGACAGAATCTGTGCAGAAGATCTAGGTGCTGCTGTAGGCCCTCCTTGGTTGGTGACAGAAGCACCAGATCGTCAGCAAACAGAAGACATTTGACTTCAGATTCTA
>NW_028163540.1:187925-228626 GCF_964263955.1 Coregonus lavaretus
GGACACGTTGTTTGCAGAGCCCACAACCTAGGCTACACTTGTGAGAAAAAAGTGTTGGTTTATTTAATTCCATTAATGAGTTGTCAATTTATTCATTGCCTTTTGGTTGCAGCCCTCCTGTCAATCTTGAGTAAGGACACGCACCTGATTACACATAGAAGTAGGCCTAGGCTACCTGGCCTGCGCACAAATGTAGGCCTATAAATGTGCCCATTTGGGTACGATTTCTGATTGTCTTAACTCACCACCACTGTGGAGCTTCTCAAAGTAATTTTTTCTTCACCTCAAACAGCAAGTAAACGAAGTCTGTTTTTACATCCATTGAGAATGACAATAGTTCCTCAACGTAGCCTATTTGAAAAATCTTTCCAGCTCTCTCCCTTTCGATAACCACAGCATGAAAGGGGAGAAACATGTCAGGCTCTGGTCATAAAAACGTAATAAAAATTGGCCTACCTGATTACTTCTTATCCCTTACGCAAATAGCCTACAGCTGTGTCTGTTTGTCCGGAGCTCACTGGTGTGGGGAACTCTGAGGGCCCATCATATTTCATACAATGTTGCAAGTTTGCTAGCACGAGCTTCCAGCTGACCAAGTTAATAGTTGGTAGCCAATGTGATTTATAGGATATTTATTTTTAATCAGGATATTTTCTACCTGCGGGCTGCAATGTTTTTATTTGTTGGCTTTATGTAGGTTATTTTTATATAGTTGGCAATGGTGTCACGCCCTGGCTCTGGGGACACTGTTATGTTGAGCCAGGGTGTGTAATTCTATGTATTCTATTGCTATGTTGGGAGTTCTAGTTTGTATTTCTATGTTGGCCTGAGTGACTCCCAATCAGAGGCAACGAGTGTCAGCTGGTTGTCTCTGATTGGGAGCCATATTTAAACAGTCTGTCTTTCCCTTTGTGTTTGTGGTTTCTTGTTCTTATTTGGTTTGTGTTATACCGTAGACGTCACGTTATCGTCTGTTGTTTTGATCGTGTGCTCATTCTCTTAATAAATATGTTCACCCTCAACGCTGCGCCTTGGTCCTCCTCCTTAGACGATCGTGACAAATGGCAATAGAAGTTACTTTTAGATTGGTATAGAGTTTTGACTAACCACATGACAATGATTTTGAGATATGAAGACCTTATTATAAATTAAATGAAACTGTTCCACGAAAATGTGCATATGAAAATCATAATTGGCACAGCAGATCAGTAGAAATGGTACGATAACTTGGCACTCCAAGAGGAAAAGGTTGCTGACCACTGGTGTAACCTATTACCAGCAACTTCTGAAGTTTAAAGGCAGAATCTGAGAAGGCCAGCAGCAGGAGGAGAGTCTGGAACAGGTTTTTTTCTTCTGGTTAGGCTATATTGATCTCTGGCTCCCTCTTTAGTAATTTGTGTGTCCATTTTTAATCGCAGTGCTTAATGCAACAGACAAGCTCAGTAGCCTACATATAGTTCATTTTATTCAAACATAGGGTGTGTCTATATATGGAAAAATACACGCTTTATAATTTCGACCAATCGATTGATCGAAACAACAGACGACTCTCGGTCGACCAAGATTGTTTTTAGTCGGGGACAGCTCTACATTGCAAACACTTTTTACAGTACACACACAGACACTTGTGTGCAATTTACTGGATGAAACACACACACACACACACACACACACACACAGACACACACACACACACACACACACACACACACAGACACACACACACACACACACACACACACACACACATCCCATATGACTAATGTTACCTTTCAACTCCCCGAATGTGAAAACTCTCAAAGTAATTGGTTTCTCTGTACGCCTCATTCGAGACCAATCCCACTCTGTCCATAGCCTATACCATTCTGCCATGCTTTCATCTGTGTCTCTCTCTCACACACACACACACACACACACACACACACACACACTCTCTCAATCGGTGCATGGTTGAGACCTATACCTTGATATTCTTTCATCTGTAGCCTCAGGGCAACAGGAAAGTTCAATGCAATAGTGAGAACTCTTATCCTAGACCACATGTCTTGCATATAGATGACCATGAAGAAAGAACAACAGTTCAGTTCACCAGTCCTTATTCAAATACGTCCATTTCACTTGCTCTGGGTATCGGATCTTGGTTCAAATATTATTTGAATTAATTTTTTTTTTAAATACTCTATCTACGCTTGATTGAACTTGCCTGGCACAATGGAGCAATAGAATTTTCCCAAAACTGCAAACGCTTAAAAGTATTTGAAATTCCTATATAACTATTGTACATTGGGCTTTGACGGCTTTGCAAGTCATTACAACCACATGCCAACACGACAACAGACAAATTGGGTGGTATTTTGAGACTTTATTGAGACAGATATGAAATGACGCGGATACAGATACGTTTATTGAGACAGTTATGAAATGACGCGGATACAGATATGTTGATTGAGACAGTTATGAAATGACGCGGATACAGATACGTTTATTGAGACAGTTATGAAATGACGCGGATACAGATACGTTTATTGAGACAGTTATGAAATGACGCGGATACAGAAAGGTGGGAGAAAGAGATTGAAGGGATGGAGCAGGGATTAAACCCACGTTTCCGGTTGGGAGAGCAGTATACAGTACACAGGTTCTGCACAATCCATGAACATTTCTATGTAGAGTTTGATTCCACACAATAATTTATTTTCTAAAAACATTTTTTGACTTTTAAATGAATTATATTATCATTCAGAAAGTACTCAGACCCCTTGACTTTTTCCACATTTTGTTACGGTGCAGCCTTATTCTAAAATGGATTTAAAAAAGCTATATTTTTGTCTCATCAGACCACATGACCTTCTCCCATTCCTCCTTTGGATCATCTCCTTTGGATCACCTCTGTAGCTCAGCTGGTAGAGCACGGCGCTTGTAACGCCAAGGTAGTGGGTTCGATCCCCGGGACCACCCATACACAAAAATGTATGCACGCATGACTGTAAGTCGCTTTGGATAAAAGCGTCTGCTAAATGGCATATTATTATTATTATTATTATTATCCAGATGGTCATTGGCAAACTTCAGACGGGCCTGGACATGCGCTGGCTTGAGCAGGGGGACCTTGCGTGCGCTGTAGGATTTTAATCCATGACGGCATAGTGTGTTACTAATGGTTTTCTTTGAAACTGTGGTCCCAGCTCTCTTCAGGTCATTGACCAGGTCCTGCCGTGTAGTTCTGGGCTGATCCCTCACCTTCCTCATGGTCATTGATGCCCCACGAGGTGAGATCTTGCATGGAGCCCCAGACCTAGGGTGATTGACCGTCATCTTGAACTTCTTCCATTTTCTAATAATTGTGCCAACAGTTGTTGCCTTCTCACCAAGCTGCTTGCCTATTGTCCTGTAGCCCATCCCAGCCTTGTGCAGGTCTACAATTTTATCCCTGATGTCCTTACACAGCTCTCTGGTCTTGGCCATTGTGGAGAGGTTGGAGTCTGTTTGATTGAGTGTGTGGACAGGTGTCTTTTATACAGGTAACGAGTTCAAACAGGTGCAGGTAATACAGGTAATGAGTGGAGAACAGGAGGGCTTCTTAAAGAAAAACTAACAGGTCCGTGAGAGACGGAATTCTTACTGGTTGGTAGGTGATCAAATACTTATGTCATGCAATAAAATGCAAATTAATTACTTAAAAATCATACAATGTGATTTTCTAAATTTTTGTTTTAGATTCCGTCTCTCACAGTTGAAGTGTACCTATGATAAGAATTACAGACCTCTACATGCTTTGTAAGTAGGAAAACCTGCAAAATCGGCAGTGGATCAAATTCTTGTTCTCCCCACTGTAAGTATTCAGACCCTTTACTCAGTACGTTGTTGAATCACCTTTGGCAGCGATTACAGCCTCAAGTCTTCTTGAGTATGACGCTACAAGCTTGGCACACCTGTATTTGGGGAGTTTCTCCCATTCTTCTCTGCAAATCCTCTCAAGCTCTGTCAGGTTGGCTGGGGAGCATCACTGCACAGCTATTTTCAGGTCTCTCCAGAGATGTTTGATCGGGTTCAAGTCCGGGCTCTGGCTGGGTCACCCAAGGGGTTTGGCTGTGTGCTTAGGGTCATTGTCCTGTTGGAAGGTGTACCTTTGCCCCAGTCTGAGGTCCTGAGCGCTCTGGAGCAGGTTTTCATCAAGGATCTCTCTGTACTTTGCGCCGTTCATCTTTCCTTCGATCCTGACTTGTCTCCGAGTCCCTGCCTCTGAAAAACATCCCCACATCATGATGCTGTCACCACCATTCTTCACCGTAGGGATGGTGCCAGGTTTCCTCCAGACGTGACACTTGGCATTCAGGCCAAAGAGTTCAATCTTGGTTTCATCAGACCAGATAATCTTGTTTGTCATGGTCTGAGAGTCGTTTAGGTGCCTTTTGGCAAACTCCAGGAGGGCTGTCATGGCCTCCGTCTGGCCACTCTACCATAAAGGCCTGATTGGCAGAGATGGTTGTCCTTCTGGAAGGTTCTCCCATCTCTACAGAGGAACTCTGGAGCTCTGTCAGAGTGACCATTGGGTTCTTGGTCACCTCCTTGACCAAGGCCCTTCTCCCCCGATTGCTCAGTTTGGCTGGGTGTCCAGCTCTAGGAAGTCTTGGTGGTTTAAAACTTATTCTATATAAGATTGATGGAGGCCACTGTGTTCTATATAGCATCAAAACATGGTTAAAAATATAATTTGATCTCATGGAGGGTCAGTCCTTGCATCCATAGATCTGTCTATACATTTGAGAGTGGTTACATTTCTCCAGCCCCATCTCTCAGCTGTTTACAAAAAAAAAAGTGGCGGGGATCCCACTTTGTTATTCTTTGAACTGCAGATTGCAGCTTTAAGTCCGTGCGTACAACATAGTGTGTGTGTGCTCACTTGTGTGTGCAAGTTACGCTAGTTTACTGCTAAATATACTGAACAAAAATATAAACGCAACATGTAAAGTGTTTCATAAGCTGAAATAAAAAATCACTGACATTTTCGATGCCTACAAACAGCATATTTCGCTCAAATTTTGTGCACAAATTTGTTTACATCCCTGTTAGTGAGCATTTATCTTTTGCCAAGACAATCCATCCACCTGACAGGTTTGGCATATCAAGAAGCTGATTAAACAGCGTGATCATTACACAGGTGCACCTTGTGTTGGGGACAATAAAAGGCCACTCTAAAATGTGCAGTTTTGTCACACAACACAATGCCACAGGTGTCTTGAGTTTTGCTGACTGCAGGAATGTCCACCAGAGCTGTTGCCAGAGAACTGAATGTTCATTTCTCTAACATAACATGTTGTTTTAGAGAATTTGGCAGTACGTCCAACCGGCCACACAACCACAGACCACGTGTAACCACGACAGCCCAGGACCTCCACATGCGGCTTCTTCACCTGCGGGATCGTCTGAGACCAGCCACCCGGACAGCTGATGAAACTGAGGAGTATTTCTGTCTGTAATAAAGCCCTTTTGTGGGGAAAAACTTCTTCTGATTTGCTGGACCTGGCTCCGAAGTGGGTGGGCCTATGCCCTCCCAGGCCCACCCATAGTTGCGCCCCTGCCCAGTCATGTGAAATCCATAGATCAGGGCCTAATGTATTTATTTCAATTGAATGATTTCCTTATATGAATTTTAACTCAGTAAAATCGTTGAAATTGTTGCATGTTGCTTTCGTTCAGTTTATCTAAAACAGCCAGCTCTCGTCTTTGTTAAGGCACTCCCGTCCTTTCTGATATATGGTTATTAGTATGAGAACAGTACAGTACAATACAATAAACACAGTACAATAAAATACAGTAAAATACAGTACAATACAGTACAATCCAATACAGTACAATACAATACAGTACAATACAGTAAAATACAGTACAATAAAATACAGTACAGTACAATGCAGTACAGTACAGTACAATACAGTACAATACAACACAATACAATACAGTACAATACAGTACAATAAAATACAGTACAATACAGTATAATACAGGACATTACAATACAATACAGTACAGTACAATAAACACAGTACAATACAGTAAAATACAGTACAATACAGTACAATACATTACAATACAGTAAAATACAGTACAATAGAATACAGTACAATATAGTACAATACAGTACATTACAATATAGTACAGTACAATACAGTACAATGCAATACAGTACAGTACAATACAATACAATACAGTACAGTACAGTACAGTACAGTACAATACAATACAGTACAATACAGTTAAATACAATACAGTACAGTACAGTACAATACAGTTAAATACAATACAGTACAGTCAGGTTGTGGGTTTTAGTGATGTTGTATCTGAAGCCAAGTCCAGCCACAGTAAGTGGACCTGGTTGGTACTGTGATCACTACAGAACAGCTATTACCATCTGAGGGATGTGATTGGTCAAGGGTATTAAGTGGTTCTCTATTCACTAAAAGTGTTCAATGGTCTTTGATAATTATTCTTTAGTGGACTATGAGATGTAGGGATGTGACAACTGGACAATTTTGATTAGTTTATATATATTATATGGTTATTAGTATGAGAACAGTACAGTACAATACAATAAACACAGTACAATACAATACAGTACAATACAGTACAGTACAGTACAATACAGTACAGTACAGTACAATACAGTTCAATACAACACAATACAATACAGTACAATACAGTACAATAAAATACAGTACAATACAGTATAATACAGGACATTACAATACAATAGAGTACAGTACAATAAACACAGTACAATACAGTAAAATACAGTACAATACAGTACAATACAGTACAATACAGTAAAATACAGTACAATAGAATACAGTACAATATAGTACAATACAGTACATTACAATATAGTACAGTACAATACAGTACAATACAGTACAATACAGTACAATGCAATACAGTACAGTACAATACAGTACAGTACAGTACAATACAATAAAATACAGTACAATACAATACAGTACAATACAATACAATACAATACAGTACAGTACAATACAGTACAATACAATACAGTACAATACAATACAATACAATACAATACAGTACAATACAGTTAAATACAATACAGTACAGTACAGTACAATACAGTTAAATACAATACAGTACAGTCAGGTTGTGGGTTTTAGTGATGTTGTATCTGAAGCCAAGTCCAGCCACAGGAAGTGGACCTGGTTGGTACTGTGATCACTACAGAACAGCTATTACCATCTGAGGGATGTGATTGGTCAAGGGTATTAAGTGGTTCTCTATTCACTAAAAGTGTTCAATGGTCTTTGATAATTATTCTTTAGTGGACTATGAGATGTAGGGATGTGACAACTGGACAATTTTGATTAGTTTAAGGCTAAACTGCAATTGTTTTTTTCTTGGTTTTCCGTTAAAACTATCATCTAATTCCACAATGCAGAATAATGGTCTAATTACTTATGTATGACCCCTAGGGCTTGAAGTTAAATCTACCGCAGTCATATACCCTTGTTCGTTTGTCTGTAAGGGTACACTACAACATTTACATTTTAGTCATTTAGCAGACGCTCTTATCCAGAGCGACTTACAGTTAGTGAATACATATATTTTTTTATACTTGCCCCCCGTGGGAAACGAACCCACAACCCTGGCGTTGCAAACGCCATGTCTATCAACTGAGCTACATCCCTGCCGGCCATTCCCTCCCCTACCCTGGACGACGCTGGGCCAATTGTGCGCCGCCCATGAGTCTCCCGGTCGCGGCCGGCTGCGACAGAGCCTGGATTCGAACCAGGATCTCTAGTGGCACAGTTAGCGCTGCGATGCAGTGCCTTAGACCACTGCGCCACTCAGGAGTACACTGCGCCACTCAGGAGTACTTCATCTGAATGAAGAAAGGAAGTCATTTCAGAGTATTGAGAAAGAACCAGAACCAGAAATGGCCATCCTTACAAGGTAGAAGTTGCCCAAAACCACAGTGCTAGTGTAGTATGTGTGAGTGTGCATAGAGCCAGTGCAAGAGAGTCAGTGCGCCCCAAACAAAAATGATATTTGTTTTTGTATTTCTTACTATTTCAATGTACATAAATAATGAATTTACTACAAATAATAAATGATGCATCATGTATAAAACAGCTAAGTCACATAAAATAGGTCCGGCTTTGCATTAAGCGGTCTGTCTTTTAAATCCACTTTATTTAGAGACAAATGAAAACAATTTATCAAAGGCTTTTAGTGTGTTTGAGAATTCAACACAAGTGAACCCACTCAGCATCATCCGCACTGAGGCAACCTGTAGCAGCTCAAGTTTTTTTTAAAAAGGGAGAAAAACAGAATGTGGCTGGGTGTCAATAGTCTTATCTTCCTTTCCTAAGTAATCACTGACTGATCTGACAGGTGAAAGCAGAATAGTGGAAACCTATCCAGTCCTTTCACCTAGCAATCAGGTGTTTATGAAAAAAAAAAAATTTGGAAGAAAGGAAGTCATTTCAGAGTATTGAGAAAGAACCAGAACCAGAAATGGCCATTCTTACAAGGTAGACGTTGCCCAAAACCACAGATCTAGGATGAAGTTACTTTACCCCCAATCCTAAACTTACATTAACATTACGGGCATGAAGAAAAAAATTATCCTGTATCACTAATTAGTTTCAACTAAACGAGCTTCAGGTTGCTCGTTTAGGTCAAAGGTCAAAACCGAGTGGCTGACTCACATGAAGCTCCGGCGACTTAAGGCCGAGGTCAGCAAAGGCGTCGCCCTACAAAACACAAAACCTTCTATGGAGATAGTTTTGAAGCTCCACTAAACTTTACTGTAAAGGAATGCTGCTTCTGAAGCGGTACAAACGTCCATCACTAGGCGTGCAAAAAATGTCAATCAAATAATCTCTCTCTCCTAATAAAAAAGTACTTTAAAGTTTGTTAAATACGTGACTTATTTAGTAGAAAGAAAAAACATATTCCGCTAGGAATCGACTCCTAAGATTTCAGTATTTCAGTGGTTTCCAGCGTTAACGCAGGATTCTGTATTTTTCACGAAAAAAAAAGGAAATATAAAACGCAGAGAAAATATCTTGCTAAAATGCTTCTTATTGTAAATTCTGCTTGACTTCAGTCAGGGTTCGCGCCAAATCATGAATGTAAAAGGACTAATTTCGTGCTTCAGTTGCACTTCTCCACTAGGATGAAATATCTTGGCTCTCATTGGCTCACCAGACAGCTCTGACAGATGTGTAAGCTCCTTTTCTAATAAAAATATGCCATTTAGCAGACGCTTTTATCCAAAGCAACTTACAGCCATGTGTGCATACATTTTTACGTATGGATGGTCCCGGGGATCGAACCCACTACCCTGGCGTTACAAGCGCCATGCTCTACCAATTGAGCTACAGTGCCATCTTTCCTCCAGTGTTGTTTTTCTCCAGTAGCATGTTAAAATGCATTGTTTTTGCAAAAAAGACCTTGTTTTTTCATTGTAAGCTAATTTACTTATTTGTGGCTGCTATTCAAATAGTGTTGCACTTCTGTTCTCATCTTGATGTAAAATTATTTTCTGGCTAATGTGTTGCATTAATGTGTTTTGTGTGAAGAAAATATATAGTCCCTTGT
This sequence comes from Coregonus lavaretus, assembly GCF_964263955.1. Taxonomy (NCBI): domain Eukaryota; kingdom Metazoa; phylum Chordata; class Actinopteri; order Salmoniformes; family Salmonidae; genus Coregonus; species Coregonus lavaretus. The sequence continues at coordinate 197,538 of NW_028163540.1, forward strand.
CACTCTATTGAAGCAAAAAAAACATTGTTGACTTTCAATATGAAACGCAGGTGAAATGGTTTAAAACACAGATTCTTTCTGGTCTTTTTGAAAATGCTGATTTCTGAAAGCTAATGCAACCCCTGGTATTTTTGGAATGAAGGAGACTGATAATTTGCCGTACTTCCAAGAACACACACACTTGCATCTTTCATAGCGAGCTAGCGAGGGACAGAGAGAGTGGGGGGAGGGGCACAGCATAGGCAGGTCGGCCACCAGGCAGACTGAGTCAGAACCGTGCACCAGGCTTATCTATCGGCAATCAAAGGCTGTATCTCGCAATGGAATGCTGTATTTCGCAATTTCTAGGCTAGCATGACTGGCGGCAGGTAGCTTAATGGTTAAGAGTGTAGTGCCAGTAACTGAAAGGTCGCTGGTTCTAATCCCCGAGCCGACTAGGTGAAAAATCTGTCGATGTGCCCTTGAGCAAGGCACTTAACCCTAATTGCTCCTGAAAGTTGCTCTGGATAAGAGTGTCTGCTAAATGACAAGTAAAATAGCAATGTCTCACAACTTCAGTAAAGCAGGGCCTATCATCAATGAATAGGATAGTATATTCTACAGGCAACAGACTGAAGACTGAACACACACTGGCATCATTAGTGAAGAGAAAGAGCAGGCCAGCCAGCTGCACTGGGATTTACATTTTGTGGGAGAAAAAAAACCAAAAAAAGTTTTTCCTTTTCTTAAAGGTGCAATATGCAGAAATCGCTCCACGATTTTCTTGTTTGCAAAAAATTCTAACAGTCTAATTTCAGGTTATGTGACAAAACAAGCATTTTGTAGAGAATCATTGTACCATCTACACCACTGGGAAATATCTTTTGAATAATCAACAATATTGTATTTTCAGCTGTTTAAAGCTGATGTACAACACCGAAAGCAAAAACTAAACTTAGGAGCGGGAAGCATAGAAATAGCCCACAGATCTACCGCTTCTTGGACTTGCTTTCAATGAGAATGACAGATCTATAACTCACATTTCTATGTGAATTTGGTCGGGCCACCCAAAAAGTTACATGTTGCAGCTTTAACATTAAGAATCTAAATTTTGTTTAAAAGTTTTTGCCTTGCTTGTCTTTGGAGAGAGATCACAGAATGACAGATTGCAGAACAGCCATTGCCATCTTGTTGATGTAGGAGAGTTACTTATATTAAAGTGTCACTCCAGTCTCCTTTTCACCCAAAATACACATCTCAATAGGTGGTCCAGGTAAGTCATGACATAACAAGTGGGGAGGGAGGGGCTTTCCTCTATTGTTCCTCAAGCAAAGGGGGAGGCCGATGACATCACAGATTCCCAGTAGACCAACTCCTTGAATGCCCTTCTCCTTGAAGTTTTCAGTTGTGTCTAAGAAACACTATTTTGCTCAAAACATATTTTTTACCCTTTAGTGTGTTTACTTTACTGTATTTATACTTGGGATATTGATTTTCAACGGCAAAAGTTCAAAAATCGCTGGAGGACATCTTTGTCATCTTTGTCAGTGTAAAATAATGTTCAGGACTGCAGCTTAATTCCCTTCAATGAAATTGATTGCTGATGCGTTTCGGGGCACCTTTATCAAAGCAGTTTTGCAACACACATATTGCTTTGTCTATGAAACATATCAGCAATAAAGTTAATTGAAGGGAATAAAGTTGCCATCCTGAACCTTCCTTTAACAATTGGGACTGAGCACCCCTTCAGCGGTCAGACAATTTGTTGCGATCTTTGTTAGAGAGCCAGCACACCACAACTATTTTTTTTAGGGGCTCGATCAGCTTAAAAGTTGTATTTTTTAGTGATCCAATACGTAATACAGTACACTTATCATAATTTGGTTTTAATCCAGAGAGGTTAGAAAAAGTATCTAGATCCTCTATGAGGCTGTGGAGGGATTCAAATTGTGGATTTAAAAGAAAACATGAATCATCAATGACACCTCTGTTTTTAATCCCTGGATTTCTAACCCCTTGATATTTTTGTTGGATCTGATTTTAACAGCTAACATTTCTATGGCAATAATACACCACAACTTCTACACCAAGTAGTCTTGATAATAAGTATAGTCCAATCAAATGACCAGATCAATCCATCTATCCGCCAATGAGCTGCTTCGTTATTGGGTTTCCCTGCATCCTCATTGTGCATGCTGTGTGTGTTTCTTATGAGTCCACACAGCGCCTGCAATGTGGAGGCCGAGATGCTTAGAGTCATCCCTCAGAAAGAATGAGCAGTTTCATACTTTTCAGGCTTTATTTAGACTGATCAAATCAAATCAAATGTTATTTGTCACATACACGTGTTTAGCAGATGTTATAGCGGGTGTAGCGAAATGCTTGTGCTTCCAGCTCCGGCAGTGCAGTAATATCTAACAAGTAATATCTAACAATTTCACAACATATACCCAAATGCACAAAACTAGTAAGGAATGGGATTTAAGAATATATACATATATGGACAAGCAATGACAGAGCGGCATGGACTAAGATACAGTAGAATATTATAGAATATAATGCAGTATATACATATACATATGAGATGAGTAGTGCAAGATATGTAAACATTATTAAAGTGACTAGTGTTCCATTTCTTAAAGTGGCCAGTGATTTCAATAGGCGGCAGCAGCCTCTAATGTGCTAGTGATGGCTATTTAACAGTCTGATGGCCTTGAGATAGAAGCTGTTTTTCATTCTCTCGGTCCCAGCTTTGATGCACCTGTACTGACCTCGCCTTCTGGATGATAGCGGGGTGAACAGGCAGTGGCTCGGGTGGTTGATGTCCTTGATGATCTTTTTGGCCTTCAATGTGACATCGGGTGCTGTATGTGTCTTGGAGGGCGGGTAGTTTGCCCCCGGTAATGCGTTCGAGAGACCGCACCACCCTCTGGAGAGCCCTGCGGTTGCAGGAAGTGCAGTTGCCATACCAGGCGGTGATACAGCCCGACAGGATGCTCTCAATTGTGCATTTGTAAAAGTTTGTGAGGGTTTTAGGTGCCAAGCCACATTTCTTCAGCCTCCTGAGGTTGAAGAGGCTCTGTTGCACCTTCTTCACCACACTGTCTGCGTGGGTGGACCATTTGAGTTTGTCGGTGATGTGTACGCCAAGGAATATGGGTGGAGATAGAAGGGGAGGGGAGAAGGGTTGGGGTCAATAACATTTACATTCCAGTCAATTCAGAAAGTCAACCAATGTCAATTCCAATTGAAAACTTCCCTAATTGGAAAGCATCTGAGGAAGACATCAGCTTGACTTCGAAACGTCAGTCACCTTTTCTCATCCTGTACAATGGATTAAAGTGAGCTAAACAAAATCAATCTCTTCTTTTTTTGTTGAGTACTGGAAATGTTTCTTGGTAAGCCCTTCTCATGATTCTTGTCATTGTTGTTGAACACCCCTCCTTTGTTTGCTGAAGCGCAAAGGTCTACCTGAACTTAAGCATTGAAGAGAATTGGAATTGGAACTTCAGTGTACTTCCTGAATTAATTGGAATTGAAATGGAATTGACCCCAACCCTGGAGGTGAGGCACAGTAGTTAGATTGGATTGAATATGGAGTGAAAGGGAAAGGAAAGGGGGAGATACCTAGGCAGTTGCACAACTGAATGCATTCAACTGAAATGTGTCTTCCGTATTTAACCCAACCCCTCTGAATCAGTCTTAATCGAACTCCGCGTCATCGGCGCACTGGGAGCAATTGTTACTACTCAAGGTTCTGCACAACCCTCAGAGAGACCACAGAGACCGGAGTGAAACTACTCACGGTTCTTTTGGACATTTCTCTAAATCCATTTATTTTGCTATTAGCAATCGTACTGTTCACAACTGTAATAGGGGTTGTCTAGAGTCACCCCTCGCAGGCAACATACAAATCATACACAGATATGAGTGTCTGGGGTTGGTCGGGTGGTTAAGGCCGCTGCCATCGTTACGTGTGAAAACACACATCCCCTGCTTGTGAGGGATCGAATCCTATTCCCACAGCTCTTCCACCCTGTATTTGTGTTCCCTCCTTTTCAAGGCTACCCCTTCCGCTCTCCTTAAAAACAGGTCATCTCAGAAGAGATGTGTGTTTTCACACCGCAGGGCACTTCTAAGAACTAAGCAGTCAGCGTGAGTTTTGCGTTCTCTCTCTAAATCGAACACCTTCACTGCATTGTATATTTTCTCCATGCTTAGCAAAGAGCTACAGAGAACAGTGTCCCATAGCCCAAGTCCTTGTTATGAGCTTTGCATTGTTTTATTTTTGGCACTGAAAGGATTGTTATTATTATTTGACCCTGCTGGTCATCTATGAACGTTTGAACACCTTGAAGAACGATCTGGCCTTAATGGCCCATGTACTCTTATAGTCTCCGCACGGCACAGCCAGAAGACGACTGGCCACCCCTCACCCAGTACAACCAGAAGACGACTGGCCACCCCTCAGAGCCTGGTTCCTCTCTACCCAGTACAGCCAGAAGACGACTGGCCACCCCTCAGAGCCTGGTTCCTCTCTAGGTTTCTTCCTAGGTTCCTGCCTTTCTAGGGAGCTTTTCCTAACCACCGTGGTTCTACGTCTCCATTGGTTGCTGTTTGGGGTTTTAAGCTGAGTTTTTGTATAAACACTGTGTGACATTTGTTGACGTAAAAAGGGCTTTATAAATACATTTGATTTGATTGCCAGTTGAGAATTCTGTCTTTCTCTCACATCCTTTTTCAAGGTTATATTTTCAAGTATTCCCTTTCTCGATCACCCCCACATTACTAGTGCATGTTTTCTCCATGCTTAGCTACAGAGAACAGCATCACATAGCCCAAGTCCTTGGGTGTTTCTCAATATGCATACTACCGTGCTCCACACTGTCATGCTCCGAGTGCATTCTCCAACGACGTTCTCTTGAGTACGTTCTTGTGAGGACGAGAGTGTGGAGAACACATAAAACATTACATTTGAGAAGCACTCCCCCCTACTGTATTAACTCACGCTGCATCTCCCCATTCATTTAACCTTCTTCCAGACCTGACAATGGCAACAATAGACGAAACAAGATATACACAAAGCAAACGTTTTACTTCATAATTATCAGCTAGCTATATGTGAATCGTAATAATCTAGCTAACCAGATAGTTTAACATGCAAAAATGACCTAAAACTAATATTATGCAAGATGGATGTCAATTCTTTGTGGGTAGCTAGCTAACAATTATTTGTGGCTATCTGGCTAGCTAACAGTACTAGTAGCTAGCCAGTTAGCCCTATTGACTTACTATGGGCTGCGATCTATGGTATGTAGGCAGGTAAACTTTAACACAGCATGGACAGTGGGGGAAAAAAGTATTTAGTCAGCCACCAATTGTGCAAGTTCTCCCACTTAAAAAGATGAGAGAGGCCTGTAATTTTCATCATAGGTACACGTCAACTATGACAGACAAAATGAGAAAAAAAAATCCTGAAAATCACATTGTAGGATTTTTTATGAATTTATTTGCAAATTATGGTGGAAAATAAGTATTTGGTCAATAACAAAAGTTTCTCAATACTTTGGTATATACCCTTTGTTGGCAATGACACAGGTCAAACGTTTTCTGTAAGTCTTCACAAGGTTTTCACACACTGTTGCTGGTATTTTGGCCCATTCCTCCATGCAGATCTCCTCTAGAGCAGTGATGTTTTGGGGCTGTCGCTGGGCAACACGGACTTTCAACTCCCTCCAAAGATGTTCTATGGGGTTGAGATCTGGAGACTGGCTAGGCCACTCCAGGACCTTGAAATGCTTCTTGCGAAGCCACTCCTTTGTTGCCCGGGCGGTGTGTTTGGGTTCATTGTCATGCTGAAAGACCCAGCCACGTTTCATCTTCAATGCCCTTGCTGATGGAAGGAGGTTTTCACTTAGAATCTCACGAAACATGGCCCCATTCATTCTTTCCTTTACACGGATCAGTCGTCCTGGTCCCTTTGCAGAAAAACAGCCCCAAAGCATGATGTTTCCACCCCCATGCTTCACAGTAGGTATGGTCGAATGACTGCCTCGCCTGGTTCACCAACTACTTCTCAGATAGAGTTCAGTGTGTCAAATCGGAGGGCCTGTTGTCTGGACCTATGGCAGTCTCTATGGGGGTGCCACAGGGTTCAATTCTTGGGCCGACACTTTTCTCCGTGTATATCAATGATGTCGCTCTTGCTGCTGGTGACTCTCAGATCCACCTCTACGCAGACGACACCATTTTGTATACATCTGGCCCTTCATTGGACACTGTGTTAACAAACCTCCAAACGAGCTTCAATGCCATACAACAATCCTTCAGTAGCCTCCAACTGCTCTTAAACACTAGTAAAACTAAATGCATGCTTTTCAATCGAACGCTGCTGGCACCCGCCCACCCGACTAGAATCACCACTCTCGACGGGTCTGACCTAGAGTATGTGGACAACTATAAATACCTAGGTGTCTGGTTAGACTGTAAACTCAACTTCCAGACTCGCATAAAGAATCTCCAATCCAAAGTTAAATCTAGAATCGGCTTCCTATTTCACAACAAAGCCTCCTTCACTCATGCTGCCAAACATGCCCTCGTAAAACTGACTATCCTACCGATCCTTGACTTCGGCGATGTCATTTACAAAATAGCCTCCAACACTCTACTCAGCAAATTGGATGTAGTCTATCACAGTGCCATCTGTTTTGTCTCCAAAGCCCCATACACTACCCACCACTGTGACCTGTACGCTCTTGTTGGCTGGTCCTCACTACATGTTCGTCGTCAAACCCACTGGCTCCAGGCCATCTATAAATCACTGCTAGGCAAATCCCCGCCTTATCTTAGCTCATTGGTCACCATAGCAGCATCCACCCGTAGTCTGCGCTCCAGCAGGTATATCTCACTGGTCATTCCCAAAGCCAACACCTCCTTTGGCCGCCATTCCTTCCAGTTCTCTGCTGCCAATGACTGGAACGAATTGCAAAAATCTCTGACGCTGGAGACTCTTATCTCCCTCAATAACTTTAAGCATCAGTTGTCAGAGCACCTTACCGATCACTGCACCTGTACACAGCCCATCTGAAATTAGCCCACCCAACTACCTCATCCCTATATTGTTATTTATTTTGCTCTTTTGCACCCCAGTATCTCTATTTGCACATAATCTCTTGCACATCTAGCATTCCAGTGTTAATACTATTGTAATTATTCTGTACTTTAGCCTATTTATTGCCTTACCTCCATAACTTGCTACATTTGCACACACTGTATATATATTTTCTGTTGTATTTCTGACTTTATGTTTTTTACCCCATATGTAAATCTGTGTTGTTTTTTATTGCACTACTTTGCTTTATCTTGGCCAGGTCGCAGTTGTAAATGAGAACTTGTTCTCAACTGGCTTACCTGGTTAAATAAAGGTGAAATAAAAAAAATAAAAAAAAGTGTTCTTTGGATGCAACTCAGCATTCTTTGTCCTCCAAACACGACGAGTTGAGTTTTTACCAAAAAGTTATATTTTGGTTTCATCTGACCATATGACATTCTCCCAATCCTCTTCTGGATCATCCAAATGCACTCTAGCAAACTTCAGATGGGCTTGGACATATAATATAATAAATAATAATAATAATATGCCATTTAGCAGACGCTTTTATCCAAAGCGACTTACAGTCATGCGTGCATACATTTTTACGTACGGGTGGTCCCGGGGATCGAACCCACTACCCTGGCGTTACAAGCGCCATGCTCTACCAATTGAGCTACAGAGGACCACAAATGTACATGTACTGGCTTAAGCAGGGGGACACGTCTGGCACTGCAGGATTTGAGTCCCTGGCGGCGTAGTGTGTTACTGATGGTAGACTTTGTTACTTTGGTCCCAGCTCTCTGCAGTTCATTCACTAGGTCCCCCCGTGTGGTTCTGGGATTTTTGCTCACCGTTCTTGTGATCATTTTGACCCCACGGTGTGAGATCTTGCGTGGAGCCCCAGATCGAGGGAGATTATAAGTGGTCTTGTATGTCTTCCATTTCCTAATAATTGCTCCCACAGTTGATTTCTTCAAACCAAGCTGCTTACCTATTGCAGATTCAGTCTTCCCAGCCTGGTGCAGGTCTACAATTTTGTTTCTGGTGTCCTTTGACAGCTCTTTGGTCTTGGCCATAGTGGATTTTGGAGTGTGACTGTTTGAGGTTGTGGACAGGTGTCTGTTATACTGATAACAAGTTCAAACAGGTGCCATTAATACAGGTAACGAGTGGAGGACAGAGGAGCCTCTTAAATAAGAAGTTACAGGTCTGTGAGAGCCAGAAATCTTGCTTGTTTGTAGGTGACCAAATACTTATTTTCCACCATAATTTGCAAATAAATTCATTAAAAATCCTACAATGTGATTTTCTGGATTTTTTTTTTTCATTTTGTCTGTCATAGTTGACCTATGATGAAAATTACAGGCCTCTCTCATCTTTTTAAGTGGGAGTACTTGCACAATTGGTGGCTGACTAAATACTTTTTTCCCCCACTGTATTTATTAACACAGAGTGTATTTTCTCTTGCTTCAGCTCAAATAATGGCCGCCATTGATTTCAAGAAATGTTGCGTCATTTTTTTTACGTGGGTGCATCATGTTTCTTTGCATACTTTCCGTTGAAGCTCACATTGATGCGTGCTTCAAAATATGTACAAACGTAGTACGCATTCGAGAAGTGCCCTCCGTGCACTGTTTTGCATACTTTGATTCGGACTCATGCTCCGACCCTCCCGTGCTAGGAGCACGGTAGTATTCATTTTAAGAAACACCCCTTGTTATAGGCATTTTATAACTCTCTACTCTGAACCAACCAGTTATGGTGTAGACTGACTATCTTTAGAACTCTCTACTCTGAACCAACCAGTTGTGGTGTAGACGACTATCTTTAGAACTCTCTACTCTGAACCAACCAGTTGTGGTGTAGACTGACTATCTTTAGAACTCTCTACTCTGAACCAACCAGTTATGGTGTAGACTGACTATCTTTAGAACTCTCTACTCTGAACCAACCAGTTGTGGTGTAGACTGACTATCATTAGAACTCTCTACTCTGAACCAACCAGTTATGGTGTAGACTGACTATCTTTAGAACTCTCTACTCTGAACCAACCAGTTATGGTGTAGACTGACTATCTTTAGAACTCTCTACTCTGAACCAACCAGTTGTGGTGTAGACTGACTATCTTTAGAACTCTCTACTCTGAACCAACCAGTTGTGGTGTAGACTGACTATATTTAGAACTCTCTACTCTGAACCAACCAGTTATGGTGTAGACTGACTATCTTTAGAACTCTCTACTCTGAACCAACCAGTTATGGTGTAGACTGACTATCTTTAGAACTCTCTACTCTGAACCAACCAGTTATGGTGTAGACTGACTATCTTTAGAACTCTCTACTCTGAACCAACCAGTTGTGGTGTAGACTGACTATCTTTAGAACTCTCTACTCTGAACCAACCAGTTATGGTGTAGACTGACTATCTTTAGAACTCTCTACTCTGAACCAACCAGTTATGGTGTAGACTGACTATCTTTAGAACTTTCTACTCTGAACCAACCAGTTATGGTGTAGACTGACTATCTTTAGAACTCTCTACTCTGAACCAACCAGTTATGGTGTAGACTGACTATCTTTAGAACTCTCTACTCTGAACCAACCAGTTATGGTGTAGACTGACTATCTTTAGAACTCTCTACTCTGAACCACCAGTTATGGTGTAGACTGACTATCTTTAGAACTCTCTACTCTGAACCAACCAGTTGTGGTGTAGACTGACTATCTTTAGAACTCTCTACTCTGAACCAACCAGTTGTGGTGTAGACTGACTATCTTTAGAACTCTCTACTCTGAACCAACCAGTTATGGTGTAGACTGACTATCTTTAGAACTCTCTACTCTGAACCAACCAGTTATGGTGTAGACTGACTATCTTTAGAACTCTCTACTCTGAACCAACCAGTTGTGGTGTAGACTGACTATCTTTAGAACTCTCTACTCTGAACCAACCAGTTGTGGTGTAGACTGACTATCTTTAGAACTCTCTACTCTGAACCAACCAGTTATGGTGTAGACTGACTATCTTTAGAACTCTCTACTCTGAACCAACCAGTTATGGTGTAGACTGACTATCTTTAGAACTCTCTACTCTGAACCAACCAGTTGTGGTGTAGACTGACTATCTTTAGAACTCTCTACTCTGAACCAACCAGTTATGGTGTAGACTGACTATCTTTAGAACTCTCTACTCTGAACCACCAGTTATGGTGTAGACTGACTATCTTTAGAACTCTCTACTCTGAACCAACCAGTTATGGTGTAGACTGACTATCTTTAGAACTCTCTACTCTGAACCAACCAGTTATGGTGTAGACTGACTATCTTTAGAACTCTCTACTCTGAACCAACCAGTTATGGTGTAGACTGACTATCTTTAGAACTCTCTACTCTGAACCAACCAGTTATGGTGTAGACTGACTATCTTTAGAACTCTCTACTCTGAACCAACCAGTTGTGGTGTAGACTGACTATCTTTAGAACTCTCTACTCTGAAGCACCAGTTATGGTGTAGACTGACTATCTTTAGAACTCTCTACTCTGAACCAACCAGTTGTGGTGTAGACTGACTATCTTTAGAACTCTCTACTCTGAACCAACCAGTTATGGTGTAGACTGACTATCTTTAGAACTCTCTACTCTGAACCGACCAGTTATGGTGTAGACTGACTATCTTTAGAACTCTCTACTCTGAACCAACCAGTTGTGGTGTAGACTGACTATCTTTAGAACTCTCTACTCTGAAGCACCAGTTATGGTGTAGACTGACTATCTTTAGAACTCTCTACTCTGAACCAACCAGTTATGGTGTAGACTGACTATCTTTAGAACTCTCTACTCTGAACCAACCAGTTGTGGTGTAGACTGACTATCTTTAGAACTCTCTACTCTGAACCAACCAGTTATGGTGTAGATTGACTATCTTTAGAACTCTCTACTCTGAACCAACCAGTTATGGTGTAGACTGACTATCTTTAGAACTCTCTACTCTGAAGCACTTGATGTATTCCCAACGACACACACTATTAACTACCCTCTCTTCTACTATGTATCTATCCTCCCTTCTTTTACACGTGATTATCTTCTCCTCTCCTCTCCGTGTGTTGAAGTCATTTTTGTACACTGAGTGTACAAAGCATGAAGAGCATCTGCTCCTTCCATGACATAGACTGACCAGGCGAAAGCTATGATCCCTTATTGATGTCACATGTTAAATCCACTTCAATCAGTGTAGATGAAGGGGAGAAGACAGGTTAAATAATGATTTTTAAGCCTTGAGACAATTGAGGCATGGAATGTGTGCCATTCAGAGGGTGAATGGGCAAGGCAAAATATTTAAGTGCCTTTGAAAGGGGTATTGTAGTAGGTGCCGGGCGCACCAGTTTGTGTCAAGAACTGCGACACTGCTGGGTTTTTCAAGCTCAACAGTTTCCTGTGTGTATCAAGAATGGTCCACCACCTAAAGGACATCCAGCCAACTTGACACAAATGTGGGAAGCAATGGAGTCCACATGGGCCAGCATTTCTGTGGAACGCTTTCGCCACCTTGTAGAGTCCATGCTCCGACGAATTCAGGTTGTTCTGTTGGCCTGTATATCTGTACAACAACACACTTAAAACTCCTCTTCAAAACATCATATTTCTTTCATATCCTCTCTACTATTCATCCTCCCTGCAGCTTGCTAGCCTCAGTGACATCCTAGTCAACTTATCTGCTCTGAAGCACCAGTTAGCCTGTATGTCTTAACAATGCTCTTCTCTTCCGTATCCTCTCCTCTGCTCATCTTAGAACCGAGTTTGCTTGATCTGAATCTGTCTAGTTTTAGAACATCTCACGTCGGCTACTGGATTCTCCGTGACTCAACGTGTCAACTCTTAGCTAAAACCTTGCGACGAGACGGATCCGTGTAGCCAGTCAGAGAACAGTGTGTTGACGTTCTGTGCTCAGCCAAGCAGCTAGCTAACTAGCTGTCGCCATTATGTTATTTCAAGTTATCCATTTGGAGCGAATGCAAAAGCGATTTAGAGTTGTTGAACGGGAGTGACTAGTGTGTTGATATAATGGTAATATTATAAAAATTCCTCTTTCAACCGGCATAATACTGTATGATTCAGTGCAGTGTCTATCACATCATTCAACATATCAGAATTGGTTAAATAAGGTTATTCCATGCCAACATGTAAGGTAAGAATTAAAGTCTGCAAAATTATTGTGTCAGGCGAAAATGATACTTATCAAATGTTTGATGTACAGTCACATTCACCTCTTGTTGTCTGAAGCATGCTGCATTCACCTGTGTTGTCTGAAGCATGCTGGCGATGCCTCAGTTGTAAATTGTTCGGCAGCCTAACCTATTATAGGAATACAAAAGAAGCCATCCACCCTTGATGGGCTATCAGCAGGACAATAGACTTGCTCAGTTGATTTCTATTTTTATGGACTTGAAATTGATGTTTTAGGCCTGGAATTTCATGATTTTAGGGGCAAGGCCATTTGGCCTTCAAGAGGTGTTCAATCTGCTAGGGCACCAAGGCCATTAACCAAAATAGCCAATTAAATTGATTTAAAAACCGAAAAACAGTAGCTACTCTTTTAAGAAAAACATAAGTGTTTGTAAATGTACATTGAATAATTAGCCTACATATGTGTAGGTGATAGCCTATGCATATTGGCAACAACCTGTCATGTCAAGACATATGCTGACATGAGGCGCCTGAAAATGTAGCCAAACTTTAATGAGACTTTTAATTACATATACAGTGAGGGAAAAAAGTATTTGATCCCATGCTGATTTTGTAAGTTTGCCCACTGACAAAGACATGATCAGTCTATAATTTTAATGGTAGGTTTATTTGAACAGTGAGAGACAGAATAACAACAAAAAAATCCAGAAAGACGCATGTCAAAAATGTTATAAATTGATTTGCATTTTAATGAGGGAAATAAGTATTTGACCCCTCTGCAAAACATGACTTAGTATTTGGTGGCAAAACCCTTGTTGGCAATCACAGAGGTCAGACGTTTCTTGTAGTTGGCCACCAGTTTTGCACACATCTCAGGAGGGATTTTGTCCCACCCAATCTTCTCCAAGTCATTAAGGTTTCGAGGCTGACGTTTGGCAACTCGAACCTTCAGCTCCCTCCACTGATTTTCTATGGGATTAAGGTCTGGAGACTGGTTAGGCCACTCCAGGACCTTAATGTGCTTCTTCTTGAGCCACTCCTTTGTTGCCTTGGCCGTGTGTTTTGGGTCATTGTCATGCTGGAATACCCATCCACGACCCATTTTCAATGCCCTGGCTGAGGGAAGGAGGTTCTCACCCAAGATTTGATGGTACATGGCCCCGTCCATTGTCCCTTTGATGCGGTGGAGTTGTCTTGTCCCCTTAGCAGAAAAACACCCCCAAAGCATAATGTTTCCACCTCCATGTTTGACGGTGGGGATGGTGTTCTTGGGGTCATAGGCAGCATTCCTCCTCCTCCAAACACGGCGAGTTGAGTTGATGCCAAAGAGCTCCATTTTGGTCTCATCTGACCACAACACTTTCACCCAGTTCCCCTCTGAATCATTCAGATGTTCATTGGCGAACTTCAGACGGGCCTGTATATGTGCTTTCTTGAGCAGGGGGACCTTGCGTGCGCTGCAGGATTTCAGTCCTTCACGGCGTAGTGTGTTGCCAATTGTTTTCTTGGTGACTATGGTCCCAGCTGCCTTGAGATCATTGACAAGATCCTCCCGTGTAATTCTGGGCTGATTGCTCACCGTTCTCATGATCATTGCAACTCCACAAGGTGAGATCTTGCATGGAGCCCCAGGCCGAGGGAGATTGACAGTACTTTTGTGTTTCTTCCATTTACGAATAATCACACACACTGTTGTCACCTTCTCACCAAGCTGCTTGGCGATGGTCTTGTAGCCCATTCCAGCCTTGTTTAGGTCTACAATCTTGTCCCTGACATCCTTGGAGAGCTCTTTGGTCTTGGCCATGGTGGAGAGTTTGGAATCTGATTGATTGATTGCTTCTGTGGACAGGTGTCTTTTATACAGGTAACAAGCTGAGATTAGGAGCACTCCCTTTAAGAGTGTGCTCCTAATCTCAGCTCGTTACCTGTATAAAAGACACGGGAGCCAGAAATCTTTCTGATTGAGAGGGGGTCAAATACTTATTTCCCTCATTAAAATGCATATCAATTTATAACATTTTTGACATGCGTTTTTCTGGATTTTTTTGTTGTTATTCTGTCTCTCACTGTTCAAATAAACCTACCATTAAAATTATAGACTGATAATTTCTTTGTCAGTGGGCAAATGTACAAAATCAGCAGGGGATCAAATACTTTTTTCCCTCACTGTATATATATATAGGCAAACATACAGTCATGTTTGACAAATATAATGTAGGATCATTATTAATATCTAAAGGCTTGATTCTGTTGACATACTTGAGTCACTGTTTGTTCTGACAGAGAAATGCCAGTGCCTGTTGCACACTGCAACATCACCCACCTTGCAATCTGAGTGGAGGCAGTCAATATTTGGAGACTATTTAACCATAAACATAATTGTTTAAAACCCCAACGTTTTTTGTCATTTTATGAGGCATGTCTTACCATGTTCCGCCCATAGGAATGTTAAGAGGATTCTTTAATAAACACTTCCTCATATGCAATTGAAACCAGAATTTCTCTCATGTTCTAAACTTTTATTTCGTTCTCCATCAGCCAAAGACACAATCCTAGCGTTATTAACAACCCGTGCTTGTTAATGCGTCTTTAGATCTTCCCTATTTCTACATTTCTCAAGGATATTTTCATCTCTGTCGTATGAAACCGCTCACATTTGTGGTGCACCTTTTGTGAATGGTGTTTTCGGCCTACTGCTGTGTGCACATTGCTGCGATTATAATGTGAAGAAATAGCCTAATAGTTGATCAACATTTTAAGCTAAATGTTGGGATCTATTGCGTCATTCTCATTGCTTTTAAACCCTCCCGTTGTCCTAGGGTCAAAATGACCCGCCACTGTGTTAAACCAACTTTATTTCATTTTTTATATTTTTTGGATCATTTGTGAGAAGGAGGCAGTGATACTTTCTTTAAAGTCTCACTGCCTCCTTCTCACAAATGATCCCAAAAATATAAAAAATGAAATAAAGTTGGTTTAACACAGTGGCGGGTCATTTTGACCCTAGGACAACGGGAGGGTTAAAAGTTGTTTTGGTGTACAGTGGTTGGATCTATTGCATCCCACAACTGTCCCAGAGTATGTTTGGAATAGTAATTTATTTCTCAATAGAACAGGTCGACTTTTCTACTATATGGGATAGTAGATTGACATAGGCCAGTGCCTTTTGCTGTTCGTTAGGCCTACTCATCTCGTTGGCTGACGAAAAGTAAATGTGGACAGCTCTTCTAACATCTTCAATATGCGCCTCCGAATTCGAGAAGAAGGACACGCGCTGCTGCACACGTCTCTCTTCACTGGTAGCCTACTTCGAAGCTGTGATGCCTGTGAGAAGGACCCGGGTCACGTGATTGGTTAATAAGAATTGAAATATCTGCCGATTGGCAGCAGGGAGAAGGGAAGTCATTATGTATTACATTCTGACCATTTGGAACAACACAACAAATACAATAATTGTACAGGCCAAGGTTAAAAACAGTCGTACGCATTCGGGGGGTTGCAATTACTTCAGCCAACATATTGCAGTTCATTCATTGTTTAATTATTCAAGGATCTCCCTTTATTACCTATTTTTATAACAAAAATGCTTGAACGAAATTATCAGACCAAAAGATGAGGACACAACAGTTCACCTGACACAAGACTAAAGTTTGACATTTCTAACTCAATATCACAGACCTGATTTGACGAAAATGCATCAACCCCCCATACACATATGTCAATTTATTATAATCCACATAATAATCAAAACAACCTTATAAATAGGTCATGTATCTACTGTATATTCAATAGAAAAGAAGCATACAGTATGTGTTCTTCAACATCTTTGTGTTTTTCGTTAATAAAATAATGATAATAAAAAAATGGAGTAGATGTGCTCAAAGATCCCCTCTGGTGTTTCAAATGAGCATTAACGGCAAGCACTACGACTCACCGATGCTTATGATGCAGCTTCTAAATGAGGAACCACTGTGGATAGTATTTTAACATATTAAAACAAAAGAAGAGATAAATAATATTTGTCCAGACTTTGCTGCTATGCTTGCAGATGTGCATAATATGCTGCGACCCTAATCAAAAAGTATTAAAAAACTCCAAATAACAAAAACGTAGCAATAGGTATAAAATGTATTGGTTTTTGTTATTGTTATTTAAAAATCAAAGCCAGACTGCCACATTCTAGTAGCCTATCTAGGACTGTGTCTGTACACAATGTACCAGGCCAGCTTTTTTTTGGACTACCAAGAAATGTATTGGTTCATTATATTAATCATGCATTGAACTGCATCCATCTACAGTCGTGGTAAAACGTTTTGAGAATGACACAAATATTAATTTTCACAAAGTCTGCTGCCTCAGTTTTTATGATGGCAATTTCCATATACTCTAGAATGTTATGAAGAGTGATCAGATGAATTGCAATTAATTGAAAAGTCCCTCTTTGCCATGAAAATGAACTTAATCCCCCCAAAACATGTCCACTGCATTTCAGCCCAGCCACAAAAGGACCAGCTGACATCATGTCAGGGATTCTCTCGTTAACACAGGTGAGAGTGTTGACGAAGACAAGGCTGGAGATCACTCTGTCATGCGGATTGAGTTAGAATAACAGACTGGAAGCTTTAAAAGTAGGGTGGTGCTTGAAATCATTGTTCTTCCTCTGTTAACCATGGTTACCTGCAAGGAAACACGTGCCGTCATCATTGCTTTGCACAAAAAGGGCTTCACAGGCAAGGATATTGCTGCTAGTAAGATTGCACCTAAATCAAGAACTTCAAGAAGAGAGGTTCAATTGTTGTGAAGAAGGCTTCAGGGTGCCCAAGAAAGTCCAGCAAGTGCCAGGACCGTCTCCTAAAGTTGATTCAGCTGCAGAGCTTGCTCAGGAATGGCAGCAGGCAGGTGTGAGTGCATCTGCACGCACAGTGAGGCAAAGACTTTTGGAGGATGGCCTGGTGTCAAGAAGTGCAGCGAGGAAGCCACTTCTCTCCAGGAAAAACATCAGGGACAGACTGATATTCTGCAAAAGGTACAGGGATTGGACTGCTAAGGACTGGTGTAAAGTCATTTTCTCTGATGAATCCCCTTTCTGATTGTTTGAGGCATCCGGAAAAAAGCTTGTCTGGAGAAGACAAGGTGAGCGCTACCATCAGTCCTGTGTCATGCCAAAAGTAAAGCATCCTGAGACCATTCATGTTTGGGGTTGCTTCTCAGCCAAGGGAGTGGGCTCACTCACAATTTTGCCTAAGAACACAGCCATGAATAAAGAATAGTACCAACACATCCTCCGAGAGCAACTTCTCCCAACCATCCAAGAACAGTTTGGTGACGAACAATGCCTTTTTCAGAATGATGGAGCACCTTGCCATAAGGCAAAAGTGATAACTAAGTGACTCAGGGAACAAAACATCGACATTTTGGGTCAATGGCCAGGAAACTCCCCAGACCTTAATCCCATTGAGAACTTGTGGTCAATCCTCAAGAGGTGGGTGGACAAACAAATACCCACAAATTCTGACAAACTCCAAGCATTGATTATGCAAGAATGGGCTGCCATCAGTCAGGATGTGGCCCAGAAGTTAATTGACAGCATTCCAGGGCGGATTGCTGAGGTCTTGAAAAAGAAGGGTCAACACTGCAAATATTGACTCTTTGCATAAACTGAATGTAATTGTCAATAAAAGCCTTTGACACTTATGGAATGCTTGTAATTATACTTCAGTATACCATAGTAACATCTGACAAAAATATCTAAAAACACTGAAGCAGCAAACTTTGTGAAGACCAATACTTGTGTCATTCTCAAAACTTTTGACCGTTATTGATTTTTTAGAATTTCTTGAAACAAGTTTTTTTGTTTTTTCACTTCACCAATTTTGACTATTTTGTGTATGTCCATTACATGAAATCCAAATAAAAATCCATTTAAATTACAGGTTGTAATGCAACAAAATAGGAAAAACGCCAAGGGGGATGAATACTTTTGCAAGGCACTGTATTCTGCCAACAATGCCTTACTGTACGTAATGGAATTTTGAGTAAAATGGAACCTATTTTTCAAACCTCATATGAAGTTGGTTTTGTAGCATGAACTAGGAATTTGATATTTTTTACTGATATTCTGATTGTCTGTTTGTTTCATATATGCAAAGTAGTTAAAACGCTGTCAGTTCCACTTTAATAACGCACTTAAAACTCTTCTTCTCCATATCCTCTCCTCTACTCATCCCATCTTCTCCATGTCCTTCCAACAGAAGGTTAGTGTAACAGCGCTAACGACAGGCGTAGCTCTCATTAAGAGACGTCGTTATCAATTCCCGCCAGTGCATGTAGAGCAAGCTAGTGTAGGCTACTGCACTCCTAATTAGCCTATGGCGCTAATGTAGCGTAGCCTAGCATGTCAATGCCACTTCAACACTGAAATGCCCAAGCAGATGTTAATTGATAATTAATGTAGCCTAGCCTAGCACAGCTAGCATGACACTGCTCCCTCACTCAATACACTGCCCAAGCAATTAGTAAAATGGAATGGGGTGAGTGAGTTAAATGGAATGGGGCGAGTGAGTTAAATGGAATGGGGCGAGTGAATTAAATGGAATGGGAAGAGTGAGTTAAATGGAATGGGACGAGTGAGTTAAATGGAATGGGGAGAGTGAGTTAAATGGAATGGGGCGAGTGAGTTAAATGGAATGGGGCGAGTGAGTTAAATGGAATGGGGCGCGTGAGTTAAATGGAATGGGGCGAGTGAGTTAAATGGAATGGGGAGAGTTAGTAAAATCAAATCGAATCAAGTTTTATTTGTCACATGCGCCGAATACAACAGGTGTGACCTTACCGTGAAATCCTTACTCACAAGCCCTTAACCAACAATGTACAGTGGGGGAAAAAAGTATTTAGTCAGCCACCAATTGTGCAAGTTCTCCCACTTAAAAAGACGAGAGAGGCCTGTAATTTTCATCATAGGTACACGTCAACTATGACAGACAAATTGAGGAGAAAAAATCCAGAAAATCACATTGTAGGATTTTTAATGAATTTATTTGCAAATTATGGTGGAAAATAATTATTTGGTCACCTACAAACAAGCAAGATTTCTGGCTCTCACAGACCTGTAACTTCTTCTTTAAGAGGCTCCTCTGTCCTCCACTCGTTACCTGTATTAATGGCACCTGTTTGAACTTGTTATCAGTATAAAAGACACCTGTCCACAACCTCAAACAGTCACACTCCAAACTCCACAATGGCCAAGACCAAAGAGCTGTCAAAGGACACCAGAAACAAAATTGTAGACCTGCACCAGGCTGGGAAGACTGAATCTGCAATAGGTAAGCAGCTTGGTTTGAAGAAATCAACTGTGGGAGCAATTATTAGGAAAAGGAAGACATACAAGACCACTGATAATCTCCCTCGATCTGGGGCTCCACGCAAGATCTCACCCCGTGGGGTCAAAATGATCACAAGAACGGTGAGCAGAAATCCCAGAACCACACGGGGGGACCTAGTGAATGACCTGCAGAGAGCTGGGACCAAAGTAACAAAGCCTACCATCAGTAACACACTACGCCGCCAGGGACTCAAATCCTGCAGTGCCAGATGTGTCCCCCTGCTTAAGCCAGTACATGTCCAGGCCCGTCTGAAGTTTGTTAGAGTGCATTTGGATGATCCAGAAGAGGATTGGGAGAATGTCATATGGTCAGATAAAACTTTTTGGTAAAAACTCAACTCGTCGTGTTTGGAGGACAAAGAATGCTGAGTTGCATCCAAAGAACACCATACCTACTGTGAAGCATGGGGGTGGAAACATCATGCTTTGGGGCTGTTTTTCTGCAAAGGGACCAGGACGACTGATCTGTGTAAAGGAAAGAATGAATGGGGCCATGTATCGTGAGATTTTGAGTGAAAACCTCCTTCCATCAGCAAGGGCATTGAAGATGAAACGTGGCTGGGTCTTTCAGCATGACAATGATCCCAAACACACCGCCCGGGCAACGAAGGAGTGGCTTCGTAAGAAGCATTTCAAGGTCCTGGAGTGGCCTAGCCAGTCTCCAGATCTCAACCCCATAGAACATCTTTGGAGGGAGTTGAAAGTCTGTGTTGCCCAGCGACAGCCCCAAAACATCACTGCTCTAGAGGAGATCTGCATGGAGGAATGGGCCAAAATACCAGCAACAGTGTGTGAAAACCTTGTGAAGACTTACAGAAAATGTTTGACCTGTGTCATTGCCAATAAAGGGTATATAACAAAGTATTGAGAAACTTTTGTTATTGACCAAATACTTATTTTCCACCATAATTTGCAAATAAATTCATTAAAAATTCTACAATGTGAATTTCTGGATTTTTTTTCCTCATTTTGTCTGTCATAGTTGACGTGTACCTATGATGAAAATTACAGGCCTCTCTCATCTTTTTAAGTGGGAGAACTTGCACAATTGGTGGCTGACTAAATACTTTTTTCCCCCACTGTAGTTCAAGAAATAGAGTTAAGAAAATATTTACTAAATAAACGAAAGTCCCCAAAAATTTTTTCAATGTAAATAGTCCGGGTGGACATTTGATGAACTGTTCAGCAGTTCTATGGGGGTAGAAGCTGAGGATCAGTTCTATGGGGGTAGAAGCTGAGGATCAGTTCTATGGGGGTAGAAGCTGAGGATCAGTTCTATGGGGGTAGAAGCTGAGGATCAGTTCTATGGGGGTAGAAGCTGAGGATCAGTTCTATGGGGGTAGAAGCTGAGGATCAGTTCTATGGGGGTAGAAGCTGAGGATCAGTTCTATGGGGGTAGAAGCTGAGGATCAGTTCTATGGGGGTAGAAGCTGAGGATCAGTTCTATGGGGGTAGAAGCTGAGGATCAGTTCTATGGGGGTAGAAGCTGATGATCAGTTCTATGGGGGTAGAAGCTGAGGATCTTCCTTTTTGGTTTCTCTTTTCCTTTACTTTCTTTCCTCTCCTCTTTATAAGGCACATACACACACACACACACACACACACACACACACACACACACACACACACACACACACACACATACACTCCCTCCTCTTTATAAGGCACACACACACACACACACACACACACACATTCCCTCCTCTTTATAAGGCACACACACACACACACACACACACACACACACACATTCCCTCCTCTTTATAAGGCGCACACACACACACACACACACACACACACTCCCTCCTCTTTATAAGGCACACACACACACACACACACACACACACACACACACACACTCCCTCCTCTTTATAAGGCATACACACACACACACACACACACATTCCCTCCTCTTTATAAGGCTCATGTTCTGAGTGAGAATGAAAGGAGGAGTAGAGAGGAGGAAGAGAGGTGTGAATGAAAGGACAAGCCTCTTTGATTAATGTTTGGTTGTTGAATTGTATTCAGTGTTTCATTAGGAATTACTGAATTGTTCATCTTCATCTTATATATCCTCCTCCTCCTCCTCTACCTCCTCCTCTACCACCTCCTCCTCCTTCTCCTCCTTCTCCTCTACCTCCTCCTCTACCTCCTCCTCCTCCACCTCCTCCTCATTCTCCCCTTCTACCCTTCTCTCCTCCTCCTCCTCCTCCTCCATCTCCTTCTCCCCTTCTCTCCTCCTCCACCTTCTCCCCTTCTCTCCTCCTCCATCTCCTCCTCTACCTCCTCCTCCTTCTCCCCTTCTCTCCTCCTCCACCTCCTCCTCCTTCTCCCCTCCTCTCCTCTCCTCATCCTACTTCTCCCCTTCTCTCCTCTTCCACTTCCTCCTCCTCCTTCTCCCCTTCTTCTCCTCCTCCTCCTCCTCCTCCTCCCCTTCCCACCTCCTCTACGGCCTCCTCCTTCTCCCCTCCTCTCTTCCTCCTCCTCTCCTCTCCTCTCCTCTCCTCTCCTCTCCTCTCCTCTCCTCTCCTCTCCTCTCCTCTCCTCTCCTCTCCTCTCCTCTCCTCTCCTCTCCCCTCCTCCTCTCCTCTCCTCTCCTCGTATCAGTCTGAGACAGACGGTGCGTGGGGTTTTCCCCTAGAGGTGCTGCCTGACAGGCTGACACACACACACACAAACGCACACAAACACACACAAACACACACACACACAAACACACACACACACAAACACACACACAAACACACACACACACACACACACACATGCGTACACACACACACACACAGAAAAAGGGAAAGGGAAATTGATGAAATTGCACTGATAAGTTCTGACATACTTCTGCTACTTTCCATATCGCTCAATCTCTACCTCATTTCACAGACTTTCAGATAGCCCTCAGCTGACAGAATATCATGGTGTGGCTTTTACACATAGTGAATTACTTTTGAAATGCTCCAGAAGAGAAAATATTGGTCTATTATCTAGAGACTAAGAAAGCTGAACAGATAAACACATTTTTGATTTGCAGGAGGAAAGAAAATCCAATGATTTACCGGCCATAAGGGCGGGGTATCATTAGTGAAGTAAATGTATAGTGTGTTTCACCAGTAACCAGCCTTGTATCATTAGTGAAGTATATATATATATAGTGTGTTTCTCCAGTAACCAGCCTTGTATCGCTAGTGAAGTATATATATATATTTATATATGTATAGTGTGTTTCACCAGCAATCAGCCTTTTTTAACGTTTAATATTTAAGTCATTTAGCAGACGCTCTTATCCAGAGCGACTTACAAATTGGTGCATTCAACTTAGGATAGCCAGTGGGACAACCACCACTGGGGGAGGGGGGGGGGGGTGTAGAAGGATTACTGTTAGACTATTCCAGGTATTCCTTAAAGAGGTAGGGTTTCAAGTGTCTCCGGAAGGTGGTCAGGTGACTCCGCTGCCCTGGCGTCGTGGGGGAGCTTGTTCCACCATTGGGGTGCCAGAGCAGCAAATAGCTTTACTGGGCTGAGCGGGAACTGTGCTTCTGTAGAGGTATGGGGGCTAGCAGGCCAGAGGTGGATGAACGTAGTGCCCTCGTTTGGGTGTAGGGTTTGATCAGAGCCTGAAGGTAAGGAGATGCTGTTCCCCTCACAGCTCCGTAGGCAAGCACCATGGTTTTGTAGTAGATGCGAGCTTCAACTGGAAGCCAGTGGAGTGTGCGGAGGAGCGGGGTGACATGAGAGAACTTGGGAAGGTTGAACACCAGATGGGCTGCAGCGTTCTGGATAAGTTGTAGGGGTTTAATGGCACAGGCAGGGAGCCCAGCCAACAGCGAGTTCCAGAAATCCAGACGGGAGATGACAAGTGCCTGGATTAGGACCTGTGCCGCTTTCTGTGTAAGGTAGGGTCGTAGTCTGCGAATGTTGTAGAGCATGAACCTGCAGGATCGGGTCACCGCTTTGATGTTAGCGGAGAACGACAGGGTGTTGTCCAGGGTCACGCCAAGGTTCTTTGCACTCTGTGATGGCGAGATCATGGAGCGGGCAGTCCTTCCCCGGGAGGACTTGTACCGCTAGTGAAGTATACAAATATATAGTGTGTTTCACCAGTACTCAGCCTTGTACCACTATTGAAGTATATATATGTAGTGTGTTTCACCAGTAACCAGCCTTGTACCGCTAGTGAAGTATATATACAGTGGGGAGAACAAGTATTTGATACACTGCCAATTTTGCAGGTTATCCTACTTACAAAGCATGTAGAGGTCTGTCATTTTTATCATAGGTACACTTCAACTGTGAGAGACTGAATCTAAAACAAAAATCCAGAAAATCACAATGTATGATTTTTAAGTAATAATTTGCATTTTATTGCATGACATAAGTATTTGATCACCTACCAACCAGTAAGAATTCCGGCTCTCACAGACCTGTTAGTTTTTCTTTAAGAAGCCCTCCTGTTCTCCACTCATTACCTGTATTAATTGCACATGTTTGAACTCGTTACCTGTATAAAAGACCCCTGTCCACACACTCAATCAAACAGACTCCAACCTCTCCACAATGGCCAAGACCAGAGAGCTGTGTAAGGACATCAGGGATAAAATTGTAGACCTTCACAAGGCTGGGATGGGCTACAGGACAATAGGCAAGCAGCTTGGTGAGAAGGTAACAACTGTTGGCGCAATTATTAGAAAATGGAAGAAGTTCAAGATGACGATCAATCACCCTCGGTCTGGGGCTCCATGCAAGATCTCTCCTCGTGGGACATCAATGATCATGAGGAAGGTGAGGGATCAGCCCAGAACTACACGGCAGGACCTGGTCAATGACCTGAAGAGAGCTGGGACCACAGTCTCAAAGAAAACCATTAGTAACACACTGCGCCATCATGTATTAAAATCCTACATCGCACGCAAGGTCCCCCTGCTTAAGTCAGTGCATGTCCAGGCCCGTCTGAAGTTTGCCAATGACCATCTGGATGATCCAGAGGAGGAATGGAAGAAGGTCATGTGGTCTGATGAGACAAAAATAGAGCTTTTTGGTCTAAACTCCACTCGCCGTGTTTGGAGGAAGAAGAAGAATGAGAACAACCCCAAGAACACCATCCCAACCGTGAAGCATGGAGGTGGAAACATAATTCTTTGGGGATGCTTTTCTGCAAAGGGGACAGGACGACTGCACCGTATTGAGGGGAGGATGGATGGGGCCATGTATCGCGAGATCTTGGCCAACAACCTCCTTCCCTCAGTAAGAGCATTGAAGATGGGTCGTGGCTGGGTCTTCCAGCATGACAATGACCCGAAACACACAGCCAGGGCAACTAAGGAGTGGCTCCGTAAGAAGCATCTCAAGGTCCTGGAGTGGCCTAGCCAGTCTCCAGATCTGAATCCAATAGAAAATCTTTGGAGGGAGCTAAAAGTCCGTATTGCCCAGCGACAGCCCCGAAACTTGAAGGATCTGGAGAAGGTCTGTATGGAGGAGAGGGCCAAAATCCCTGCTGCAGTGTGTGCAAACCTGGTCAAGACCGACAGGAAACGTATTATCTCTGTAATTGCAAACAAAGGTTTCTGTACCAAATATTAAGTTCTGCTTTTCTAATGTATCAAAAACTTATGTCATGCAATAAAATCCAAATTAATTACTTAAAAATTATACAATGTGATTTTCTGGATTTTTGTTTTAGATTCCGTCTCTCACAGTTGAAGTGTACCTATGATAAAAATTACAGACCTGTCACGAGGTGAGGTGTATGTGTAGTGAAAGTCAGGCGCAGGACACCGAGGCTCAGTCCAACAGAGTTTACTCAAAAAATCCAAAAAGGAAGCGGTAAACAAACAACCTCAACAATAAGAGGCGAGCATTTACGCAACATGCGTAAAACACTAAAATAACAAACAAGACGCAAAACACGCAGCACAACGACAGGCGAACAACAACACACAATCCTACTAAGCAAAAGGACAGAACTTATAGGACAGGTGATCAATACACAATTGGACACAGGTGTGACAGACAGACAAAAGCAATCACACACAGAAACATAGATCGGTGGCAGCTAGTACTCCGGGGACGGCGACCGCCGACGCCTGCTCGTACCAGGAGGGGAAGCAGCCTCGGCAGAATCCGTGACAGTACCCCCCCCTTGACGCGCGGCTCCAGCCGTGCGCCGACCCCGGCCTCGGGGACGGCCAGGAGGACGCGGACCCGGGCGCATGGGATGCCCATGGTGAAACTCAGTCAGGAGGGATGGATCGAGTATGTCCCTCCTGGGCACCCAGCACCGTTCCTCCGGACCGTACCCCTCCCACTCCACGAGATACTGGAGACCACTCATCCGGCGCCTTGAGTCCAAGATGGTCCGGACCCTGTACGCCGGGGCCCCCTCGATGTCCAAAGGGGGCGGAGGGGTCTC
Source organism: Coregonus lavaretus (assembly GCF_964263955.1). Taxonomy (NCBI): domain Eukaryota; kingdom Metazoa; phylum Chordata; class Actinopteri; order Salmoniformes; family Salmonidae; genus Coregonus; species Coregonus lavaretus. The sequence goes on from NW_028163540.1 coordinate 223,580, forward strand.
TCCTATCTCATCCTCTTGGAGTGGGCCAGCTACCACCGGCCTGAGAAGAGACACATGGAACGAGGGGTTAATATTTTTATACTCTATAGGCAGTTGTAACCTGTAACACACCTCGTTCAATCTTCTCAGGACTTTGAAGGGCCCCACAAACCGCCGACCCAGCTTCCGGCAGGGCAGGCGGAGGGGCAGGTTTCGAGTCGAGAGCCAGACTCGATCTCCCGGTGCGTACACCGGTGCCTCACTGCGGTGACGGTCGGCGCTCGCCTTTTGGTGACGGATGGCACGCTGCAGATGGACATGGGCCGCGTCCCACGTCTCCTCCGAGCGCCGAATCCACTCGTCCACCGCAGGGGCCTCGGTCTGGCTCTCGTGCCACGGTGCCAGGACCGGCTGATACCCTAAAATACACTGGAAAGGTGTTAATCCGGTGGAGGAGTGGCGGAGAGAGTTCTGGGCCATCTCTGCCCAGGGGATATACCTCGACCACTCCTCCGGCCGGTCCCGGCAGTAGGACCTCAAAAACCTACCCACATCCTGGTTCACACGTTCAACCTGCCCATTGCTCTCTGGGTGGTACCCCGAGGTAAGGCTCACCGAGACCCCCAACCGTTCCATAAACGCCCCCCAAACTCTGGAGGTGAACTGGGGACCTCGGTCAGACACTATATCCTCGGGGACCCCATAGTGCCGGAACACATGGGTGAACAGGGCCTCAGCGGTTTGTAGGGCAGAAGGGAGACCCGGCATAGGAAGGAGACGACAGGCCTTAGAAAACCGATCCACAACGACCAAAATGGTGGTATTCCCCTGGGAGGGGGGTAGATCGGTAACGAAATCTACCGAGAGGTGGGACCATGGTCGTTGTGGAACGGGCAGGGGATGTAGCTTACCCCTGGGCAAATGTCTAGGCGCCTTACACTGGGCACATACCGAGCAGGAGGAGACATAAACCCTCACATCCCTAGCTAACGTTGGCCACCAGTATTTCATGCTAAGACAGTGCACGGTCCGGCCAATACCTGGATGTCCAGAGGAGGGTGATGTATGAGCCCAATAAATAAGTCGATCACGAACCTCGAGCGGAACGTACGTCCGCCCCACAGGACACTCGGGGGGAGTAGGGTCGGTACGCAGTGCCCGCTCGACTTCCGCATCGACCTCCCAAACCACCGGAGCCACCAAACAAGACTCCGGCAATATGGAAGTAGGCTCGTTAGACCTCTCCTCTGTGTCATACCGCCGGGACAGGGCGTCTGCCTTAGCATTCTGGGACCCTGGGATGTATGTGATCTTGAAAACAAATCGGGTTAGGAACATGTTCCACCTAGCCTGACGAGGGTTCAATCTCCTAGCTGCCCGGATGTATTCCAGGTTACGGTGATCTGTCAGAATGAGGAAAGGGTGTTGAGCCCCCTCAAGCCAATGCCTCCACACCTTTAGAGCTTGAACAACGGCTAACAGCTCCCTGTCCCCAACGTCATAGTTGCGCTCCGCCGAGCTGAGCTTCTTAGAGTAGAAGGCACAGGGGCGGAGTTTAGGTGGCGCGCCGGACCGTTGTGACAGGACTGCCCCAATACCGGTCTCAGACGCGTCCACCTCTACTTGGAAGGGTAAAGAGGGATCCGGGTGCGCCAGCACGGGAGCCGAGGTAAACAGGTTCTTAAGTTTAACAAATGCCCTGTCCGCCTCAGCCGACCACTGCAAACGAACCGGACCCCCCTTTAGTAGAGATGTAATGGGAGCTGCAACCTGTCCAAAACCCCGAATAAACCTCCGGTAGTAATTAGCAAACCCCAAGAACCGCTGCACCTCTTTTACAGTAGTTGGAGTTTGCCAATTACGCACGGCCGATACCCGGTCTACCTCTATCTCCACACCAGACGCGGACAACCGATAACCCAAAAAGGAGACGGACTCCTGGAAGAACAGGCATTTCTCTGCCTTGACATACAAGTCATGCTCCAACAGTCTTCTCAACACTTGGCGCACCTGGGCTACATGCTCGGCTCGTGTAGCAGAGTACACTAGGATGTCATCGATGTAAACTACTACACCCTGCCTATGCATGTCCCGGAAAATCTCGTCAACAAAGGATTGGAAGACTGAAGGAGCATTCATTAACCCGTATGGCATGACGAGATACTCGTAATGACCCGAGGTTGTGCTAAATGCTGTCTTCCATTCATCCCCCCCCCTAATGCGCACCAGATTATACGCGCTCCTGAGATCTAACTTTGTGAAGAAGCGCGCGCCGCGTAATGACTCCGTCATCGTCGCAATCAGTGGAAGTGGGTAGCTGTATTTAACTGTAATCTGATTGAGACTACGGTAGTCAATACACGGACGCAATCCCCCATCCTTCTTCTTCACAAAGAAGAAACTCGAGGAGACCGGGGAAGTAGAAGGCCGTATGTATCCCTGTGCCAAGGACTCGGCTATGTACGTCTCCATAGCCGCTGTCTCCTCTTGGGACAGGGGATACACATGACTCCGTGGCAGAGCCGCTCCTGTTTGGAGATTTATCGCACAGTCCCCCTGTCTATGAGGAGGTAGCCGCGCTGCCCTCGATTTACTAAACGCAAGTGCTAAATCCTCATACTCAGGGGGAATGCGCAGTGCGGGCACTTGGTTCGGACTCTCTACCGAGGTCGCCCCTAAGGAAACACCTAGACATCTCCCTACACACTGGGCAGACCACTCCATAAGAGCCCTCTGTTGCCACGCTATGGTAGGATCATGGGTGCTTAACCAGGGAAGTCCCAACACCACGGGATACGCAGGAGAGTCAATCAGATAAAACTGAATGATCTCCTCGTGACCCCCCTGCGTTGTCATCGTCAGTGGTGCTGTGACCTCCCTGATCAGACCCGACCCCAACGGCCGGCTGTCTAAGGTGTGGACAGGAAACGGAGGTTCCACCGGCCGAAGGGGAATCCCTAACCTACCACAAAATGCCCGATCAATAAAGTTCCCAGCTGCACCTGAATCTACTAGCGCCTTATGCTGGGAATGAGGTGCCACCTGTGGAAATCTCACAGGAATATTCATGTGACCAACAGAAAGCTCTGGGTAAGTGGGGCGCCTGCTCACCTGAAATGACTCCCCAGTGCGCGGCCTGCTGTCACCTCTCCCAAGAGACCCTCCCCAGCACCTGGCCGCGGTGTGCCCTCCACGACCGCAGGTGGTGCAGGGGATGGCTCCCCTCGGGTTCCCTCTCCTCCTCTCTCTAGCGCCAGCACCCCCGATCTCCATAGGAATAGGCTCGGAGGTGCTGGAGGGCGAAATGGACGACCCCCACTCGGGACGTCCGCGGGTGGCCAGCAGGGTGTCTAGACGGATGGAAATGTCCACCAACTGGTCAAATGACAAGTTGGTGTCCCTGCAGGCCAGCTCACGACGAACGTCCTCTCGTAGGCTACACCTGTAGTGGTCGCTGAGGGCCCTCTCATTCCACCCCGCATCCGCTGCTAGTGTCCGGAACTCCAGTGCGAACTCCTGGGCGCTCCTCTTCTCCTGTCGGAGGTGGAACAGACGCTCTCCCGCCGCTTTACCCTCCGGTGGATGATCAAAGACAGTCCTGAAGCGGCGGGAGAACTCCGCGTAGGTGATGGTTGCGGCGTCTATTCCCCTCCATTCGGCGTTGGCCCATTCCAACGCCTTGCCGGATAGACAGGAGATGAGGGCGGAGACGCTCTCGTATCCCGAGGGCGCCGGGTGTACAGTGGCCAGGTACAGTTCCACCTGTAGCAGAAATCCCTGACACCCGGCTGCAGAACCGTCATATGCCCCCGGGAGCGAGAGCCGAATACCACTGGGTTCCGGTGCTGAGAGAGGAGGACTGGCCGTTGGTGCTGGGATGGTGTGAGAAGGCGTGGGCACCTCCCGATTCATCAACCGGCGCAGTCTGTTGGACACCTCGTCCATGGCGACCCCGAGTTGCCGGATCATGGCGTCCTGGTAATTAAACCGGTCTTCCAGGGAATCGGGTATCGCCGCTGTTCCTGCTGACTCCATGGAGATGGTGTGTTGTTCTGTCACGAGGTGAGGTGTATGTGTAGTGAAAGTCAGGCGCAGGACACCGAGGCTCAGTCCAACAGAGTTTACTCAAAAAATCCAAAAAGGAAGCGGTAAACAAACAACCTCAACAATAAGAGGCGAGCATTTACGCAACATGCGTAAAACACTAAAATAACAAACAAGACGCAAAACACGCAGCACAACGACAGGCGAACAACAACACACAATCCTACTAAGCAAAAGGACAGAACTTATAGGACAGGTGATCAATACACAATTGGACACAGGTGTGACAGACAGACAAAAGCAATCACACACAGAAACATAGATCGGTGGCAGCTAGTACTCCGGGGACGGCGACCGCCGACGCCTGCTCGTACCAGGAGGGGAAGCAGCCTCGGCAGAATCCGTGACAAGACCTCTACATGCTTTGTAAGTAGGAATACCTGCAAAATTGGCAGTGTATCAAATACTTGTTCTCCCCACTGTATGTATGTGTATATATATATATATATATATATACAGTGAGAATTACAGATATAATACAGAAAATTGTTGGTACCCTTCCCCAGATCTGTGCCTCGACACAATCCTGTCTCGGAGCTCTACAGACAATTCTTTCGATCTTATGGCTTTGTTTTTTGCTATTACATGTGCTGTCAACTGTGGGACCTTATATAGACAGGTGTGTAGCTTTCCAAATCATGTCCAATCAATTGAATTTATCACAGGTGGACTCCAATGAAGTTGTAGAAACATCCCAAGGATGATCAATGGAAACAGGATGCACCTGAGCTCAATTTCGAGTCTCATAGCAGAATATGAATAATTATGTAAATAAGATATTTATGTTTTTTATTTTTTAATACATTTGCACACATTTCTAAAAACCTGTTTTTACTTTGTCATAATGGAGTATTGTGTGTAGATTGATAAGGTAATTTGTTTATTTAATACATTTTAGAATAAGGCTGTAACGTAACAAAATGTGGAAAAAGTCAAGGGGTCTGAATACTTTCCGAATGCACTG
>NW_028163539.1:0-7500 GCF_964263955.1 Coregonus lavaretus
CTTTTAACATTAATTTGAGACCGCGACTGAGACCCCCCCCCCCCCCCAAAAAAAAGGTGAAAAAGGGGGATGGGCCTGCAGGCCGCCAGTTGCCCATCCTTGTATTATACCATAACTGCTGTAAATTCCCTGGAAAGAGAAGGAAGCCAGACCGTTGTAAAGATAGTTAAGTGAGTTGTTTTGTCAAAGGGGCACGTTCCTCATCTGAGGCTGTGTAGAGAGAGGTGCTGGATGTGCGAGTGTTCCTCATCTGAGGCTGTGTAGAGAGAGGTGCTGGATGTGCGAGTGTATGTGTGTGTGTGTGTGTGTGTGTGGTTGTGTGTGTGTGAGGTACATTACACTTTATTCTACAGCCCAGTTTAACATGGTTCTACCTGGTTCTTCCTGGTTCTACCTAATAAATGAAGATGTAACACAGTGTGTATGTTCTAACATGGTATGTATTGGTACTGTCTAGTACTTGTTTAAATGACTTGATTCCAAAGAAACCTATATAATGATATTATGTCATTACCATGTAATTATATTACATTATTATAATTAGTATAGCAATTAACAAGAATGCCTCCTGCCCGCCTCCATCACCCCACTACCACACTCTCTCCACCCCACTACCACACTCTCTCCACCCCACAACCAACCTCTCCACCCAACTACCACACTCTCACCACCCCACTACCACCTCCACCACCCCACACCACCTCACACCACACCACACACTCACCACTCCACTACCACACTCTCTCCACACCACTACCACACTCTCACCACCCCACTACCACACTCTCACCACCCCACTACCACACTCTCACCACTTCCACCCACCTCCACTTCGCGACTCCACTCCACACACTCTCACCACTCACTACTCACCACTCATCCCCACCTACCCACTCTCACCACCCACACCACACTCTCACCACTCCACTACCACACTCTCACCACCCCACTACCACACACTCTCACCACTCCACTACCACACTCTCACCACCCCACTACCACACTCTCACCACTCCACTACCCACACTCTCATCACCCCACTACCACACTCTCACCACTCCACTACCACACTCTCACCACCCCACTACCACACTCTCACCACTCCACTACCACACTCTCACCACCCCACTACCACACTCTCACCACTCCACTACCACACTCTCACCACCCCACTACCACACTCTCACCACTCCACTACCACACTCTCACCACTCCACTACCACACTCTCTCCACCCCACTACCACACTCTCACCACTCCACTACCACACTCTCACCACTCCACTACCACACTCTCACCACTCCACTACCACTCTCTCCACCCCACTACCACACTCTCACCACTCCACTACCACACTCTCACCACTCCACTACCACACTCTCTCCACCCCACTACCACACTCTCACCACTCCACTACCACATTCTCCACCACCCCACTACACACTCTCACCACTCCACTACCACACTCTCACCACTCCACTACACTCTCACGGACGTCTGGTCCCCACAAGTATAATTAAACATGTCCACACATAAACACACGCACAGCCTCCAGGCCCCAGCCTCAGCCACATGTCATTGACTGCATAGTAATGTAACTAAATGTTGATGACTGTGAGTAAATCACGGCGTGCAGTATGTACAGCGCAGGCTTCTATCAGGCAGGCAGGGAGGATTCCATCAGGCGGGCAGGGAGGATTCCATCAGGCAGGCAGGGAGGATTCCATCAGGCAGGCAGGCTTCCATCAGGCAGGCAGGAGGATTCCATCAGGCAGGCAGGGAGATTCCATCAGGCAGGCAGGCTTCCATCAGGCAGGCAGGGAGGATTCCATCAGGCAGGCAGGCTTCCATCAGGCAGGCAGGGAGGATTCCATCAGGCAGGCAGGCTTCCATCAGGGCAGGCAGGGAGGAATCCATCAGGCAGGCAGGCTTCCATCAGGCAGGCAGGCTTCCATCAGGCAGCAGGGAGGAATCCATCAGGCAGGCAGGCTTCCATCAGGCAGGCAGGGAGGATTCCATCAGGCAGGCAGGCTTCCATCAGGCAGGCAGGGAGGAATCCATCAGGCAGGCAGGCTTCCATCAGGCAGGCAGGCTTCTATCAGGCAGGCAGGGAGGATTCCATCAGGCAGGCAGGCTTCCATCAGGCAGGCAGGGAGGATTCCATCAGGCAGGCAGGCTTCCATCAGGCAGGCAGGGAGGAATCCATCAGGCAGGCAGGCTTCCATCAGGCAGGCAGGGGAGGAATCCATCAGGCAGGCAGGCTTCCATCAGGCAGGCAGGGAGGATTCCATCAGGCAGGCAGGCTTCCATCAGGCAGGCAGGGAGGATTCCATCAGGCAGGCAGGCCTCCATCAGGCAGGCAGGGAGGATTCCATCAGGCAGGCAGGGAGGATTCCATCAGGCAGGCAGGGAGGAATCCATCAGGCAGGCAGGGAGGATTCCATCAGGCAGGCAGGCAGGCAGAGTGAGGTCAGAACCAGTGACCCAGAGGCTGTCTCTCGGTCTCTCATGGTGTGAAACATTAAGCCCACGTTTTTACTCACAGAGGAGAGCAGAGTTATGCAGGTAGTTCTGGATCTTAGTTATTAGCCCACAGGATATGTATTACATTCAACAGAGCCTGATGTAGACAGTGTAGGATATAGATTACATTCAACAGAGCCTGATGTAGACAGTGTAGGATATAGATTACATTCAACAGATCCTGATGTAGACAGTATAAGCCAGGGAAGGATCAGAGAATGAAGGGCAGGTGTACTGCTGGTTTCCAATACTGAGATACCCGATATTAGAATATTATGCATTTATTCATGTATTTATCTATTTATTTATTTGCATGTAAAAGCAGACTGTTATCCCACAGGATATAGAGGTAGTGGACTGTCACTGTTCTTGCTGTATTATCCCACAGGATATAGAGGTAATGGACTGATAAGGATGACAGCCCAGAGAGAGCAGGTGTACCTGAGAACACTTCTCTACACTTGACCAGACAGCCCAGCCATCAGATAGCCTATCCCATGGATCACAGTATATATGATTATTATTATTCATCCAATGAATAGCAGTGGCTCATTGCACTGTAGACCAATTACCTGTATTAAGCAGAGCTGTGGTGAGACTGTCTAGTTGTCTGATTGAGTGATTATAATGTATGAAAAGAGTGTATTGTACGTCTACGGACTAAATGGTGAAGAAATGACAGATAGCTGATAGCCTAATCCCATGGACAGAGTGCATGATACAATGGCACATGATACAATGGACAGAGTGCATGATACAACTCTTAGAAAAACAGGTGCTATCTAGGGTTCTTTGGCTGTCCCCCTAGGAGAACCCTTTGAATAACCATTTTTGGTTCCAGGTTGTCACGACTTCCGCCGAGGCTGCCTCCCCTCCTTGTTCGGGCAGGTTTCAGCGTTCGTCGTCACCGGCTTACTAGCTGCTGCCGATCCATTTTACATCACTCCACTTGACTTGTCTAATTAATCACACACACCTGGTCCTTATCCCCAATTAGTCATTGTATAAGTGTTCCCTCTGCTTCCTTGTCTGTGTGGGTGATTGTTTGTAGTGAGCTGTGTGTAGCTCGGTTGAGCTATCCTTACCTCGTTGTTGCCAGGGTAGATATTTCCCCTGTGCCTGAGTGTTGTTGTCGCATGCTTGCGCAACTGTTTATCGACGGAATAAACTCTTTGGATGCATATTACTCTCCTGCGCCTGACTCCTTCTATCACACAGGTAGAACCCTTTTGAACCCTTTTTGAACCCTTTTGGGTTCCATGTAGAACCCGGTTCAACATGGAACCCAAACGGGTTCTACATGGAACCCAAAGGGTTCTACCTGGAACCAAAAAGTGTTTCTACTATGGGGACAGACGAATAACCCTTTTGGAACCCTTTTTCTAAGAGTGTACAGGCCTACCTGTGGTGAGCTGTATAGTTCAGAGTTTCTTAATGCTGGTCCTGGCGACACAAAGGGGTGTATATATTGTTTTGCCCTAGCACTATACACCCGATTCCATTAATTAAAGGTTTGGTGATGAGTTCAGTAGTGGATCAGGTGTGTAGTGCTTGGGTAAAATTATAATAAAAATGTGCATTGGGTCCCATTAAGAAACACTGGTTGTTTGAGCGAGTGATTGTAATGTAAAGTCAAAACTGTTCGCTGCTCTGGCACCCCAATGGTGGAACGAGCTCCCTCACGATGCCAGGACAGCGGAGTCACTCACCACCTTCCGGAGACATTTGAAACCCCACCTCTTTAAGGAATACCTGGGATAGGATAAAGTAATCCTTCTACCCCCCCCCCCCCCCCCCCCTTACTCCAACCCCCCCCCCCCCCCCCCCCCAAAAAAAAAAAAAAAAAAAAAAAAAAAGGTATAATAATTAAATAACTAAAAAATATGAACAAAATAAAAGATTAAAAAATAAATAAATAAATTGGAAAGTGGTTAAACCACTGGCTATAAGGTGAATGGACCTATTTGTAAGTCGCTCTGGATAAGAGCGTCTGCTAAATGACGTAAATGTAAATGTAAATGTAATGCATGAAAGGTTTGTTTTTTGTTGTTTATGAAGAAGAGAAGAGATACACCCCCTATGGAATAAATGACAAGAACCATGACTGGCTGTAACTGGTCAAACTCAGGTCCCAAGAAACAGCAACAGCTGACACAACAAAAATACAGTACAATACATCAGCTGACACAATACAGTTAACAATATGAGCTGCAACAAGGGACTAACCATCTACCTACATGTGCATGGTGGTGGTGATGTGACACTGATTGTGATGATCCAGCCTTCAACACAGTTAGGGTAACTCCTTATTCGCTACATGATACCGACTTCATATATATACTGCACTGCTCACTCTGACCGAGAGAGAGTGTAATGTTGTGAGTGTAATTTTGACTGTTCATTTCTGATTGTTTATTTCACTTTTGTTTATTATCTATTTCACTTGCTTTGGCAATGTAAACATATGTTTCCCAATAAAGCCCTTTGAATTGAATTGAATTGAAATGAATTGAATTGAAATGAATTGAATTGAAATGAATTGAATTGATATGAATTGAAAATCAGAGAAAAGGAAGGGTGAAAAAGAGAGAGGTTTTTGGCTCATTAAGGTCTTTGCGATTAACAGCATATTGACATGCTAATTCCCCCTGGATGGTGAGCTGCCAGCTGGAAACCAGAGCACAGCAGATGGTACACACACCCACACCCACACCCACACAAACATTCCCGGCATGCACCCATATACAAACACAACCACAGCAGAAGATTGATTAGCAGCATATGAATGGACAGGGTCAAGTGGGCAGTGATGGGGAGAGAGAGAGAGAGAGAGAGGAGAGAGAGAGGGAAATAGAGAGAGAGAGCGCTAGAGAAAGAGAGCTAGACAGAGAGAGAGCGAGGGGGAGAGAGAGAGAGAGCGAAAGAGCGCTAGAGAGAGAGAGAGAGAGAACAGAGGACAGAGAGAGAGAGAGAGAGAGAGAGAGAGAGAGAGAGAGAGAGAACGAGAGAGTGAGAGAGAGTGAGAGAGTGAGAGAGAGAACGAGAGAGCACGAGAGAGAGAGAGAGAGAGAGAGAGAGAGAGAGAAGAGAGAGAGAGGAGAGAGAGAGAGAGAGAGAGAGCGAGAGAGAGAGAGAAAGAGAGAAAGAGAGAGAGAGGTTTTGGTAGGTTTCTACACTACCCTCCTTCCATCTATAGCATTTCTTAATAGTATGCAGTTTGCTCGGCTTTGATGCCTCATGGTTGATTATTGTCCCTACGGCTGCAGGAGTTGTGACCTGTTTTTGTTAGTTATTTTGTCATAGTTGTGCCTAGGGGGGCATATGGGGGAGGGAATGCTGTCACCTCCAGATAGGTGTTTGTCCCCCTGTGTGCTGAGGGTGTCAGGTTCTTGTCCAGTTCTGGCATTTAGGTCACCACAGACTAGTACATGTCCCTGGGCCTGGAAAAGATTGATCTCCCCCTCCAGGATGGAGAAGCTGTCTTCATTAAAGTATGGGGATTCTAGTGGGGGAATATAGGTAGCACACAGGAGGACATTTGTCTCTGTTGAGATAATTTCCTTTAGAACTCTAGCCAATGTGTCATGTTCCTGTTTTGATTAATTTAATAGCGTGAGTTAGGTCTGCTCTATACCAAATTAGCATACCCCCCTGAGTCCCTTTCCCGTTTCACTCTTTCTCCCTCTCTGAGTGAAACGCTCACAACAACTTTACAGGAGTCAGCCGAAAGGTATGCAGCAATTATCAAGCTGAATGGTTTTAAAATGTGCCACTCCATGATATTTTCATAAACGTGATTCATCAAAACTCCCAAAATCAAACACAATGATGATATGGTTATGTTCTGGGTTACCAAGATTATGCTCTCTGATTCTAAATGTATGCTACTGTTGCTACTATAAAAACAAGGCCTTTAGACATTGTAAATCCAAGCCAAAAAAATTCCCCACATTGTCCTCCAAGTATTCTCATCGACAGAAAGAAAAACAAGAAGGTTGTATTAACAGAACCTAATCAGACACATCATGACCTGGCAAAGTACTGTATAACAACTGTATATAGCAATTATAAAGCTCAATGGAAAACCAGTTTTAATACTAAAGCTTAGTGTATGTTTGTGTGTTTGTGCTGAATAAGCTCTCACCATCATCTTCACCACTCTTGTTGTGAACCAACCTCACTGCACCTCATTGCCCCACTACCATTCTTGTTTATTCCTCCATCATGGAGATGCTGTGTTAAATCACTGAGACCGTGTCCCAAAAGCATCTTAAGGCTAAGTTTATCGTAAGAACCTTCGTAAGAGCATCTTTAAATTTACGAGATATTTCCCAAAACCGTCTTTATTAACGTTGGACTTGATATCGCTCGTAATCTAATGCCTGCCTCAGACGACTCTAACAGCTAAGTGCATCGTTAGATCACCGTTTGCCCACCCGCGTTCACTTTACACACAGAAAATCTCTGCTAAATATAGAATTAAGATGTTTATATGTCTCTCTGTGACAGCCGAAAATGTCTTAGTTGAATACAAATAGCCTAAAAAGTTTGTAATGTTATAAACAAGCGAAACAAGGATACATAAAAAAATTATATGAAGCTAGATTATTAGGCTAAATATTGACATCACTTTCATGTATGTGCAATTGATAGACCTACCTAGTATTAAGCCATTAGACTACAATATTTCTATCTGTTAGGCTTATAGGCTGCTATTATCTAAAAGCTCAGGCATTTCACTGTAGCCTAACCAATAACCTAGAGGTCAACATATTAGGCATATGGCAACATCGCTTAACTTGCTACTTCATTTTTATTTTTATTTTATTTCACCTTTATTTAACCAGGTAAGCCAGTTGAGAACAAGTTCTCATTTACAACTGCGACCTGGCCAAGATAAAGCAAAGCAGTGCGAAAAAAACAACACAGAGTTGTTTAATTATTGTAATTATTTAATTATTTAATTGTAGAATACAGG
>NW_028163539.1:12500-86685 GCF_964263955.1 Coregonus lavaretus
TGAAATACATCCACAGGTACACCTCCAATTGACTCAAATGATGTCAATTAGCCTATCAGAAGCTTCTAAAGCCATGACATACTTTTCCTGAATTTTCCAAGCTGTTTAAAGGCACAGTCAACTTAGTGTATGTAAACTTCTGACCCACTGGAATTGTGATACAGTGAATTATAAGTGAAATAATCTGTCTGTAAACAATTGTTGGAAATATTACTTGTGTCATGCACAAAGTAGATGTCCTAACCGACTTGCCAAAACTATAGTTTGTTAACAAGAAATTTGTGGAGTGGTTGAAAAAACGAGTTTTAATGATTCCAATCTAAGTGTATGTAAACTTCCGACTTCACCTTTATTATATATATTTATTTATTTTTACTTTTTGGATTATATGCGTATTGCTTTGTATTGCTAGGTATTACTGCACTGTTGGAGCTAGAAACACAAGCATTTAGCTAGGTATTACTGCACTGTTGGAGCTAGAAACACAAGCATTTAGCTAGATATTACTGCACTGTTGGAGCTAGAAACACAAGCATTTAGCTAGGTATTACTGCACTGTTGGAGCTAGAAACACAAGCACTTCACTGCACCTACATAAAATCTGTAAATCTGTGTACGCGACCAATAAACTTTGATTTGTATATGAAAAGTATAGGTGATCCCTAGCCTGTGCAACAACATCTCCTTTGTCCAGGATAACAGTTAAGGTTAGGAATTCATTAGGACTGGTTAAGGTTTGGGATAGGGTCAACGGGTCAGGGCTCAAAACTGCGACCAAAACACTCGCATTTGAAACCCTTTGACTTGGCAGTGCAACACCAATTTTCGCTAGGGTGCTAGTTTTGGTTCACAATTAGCTTTTTTTTTTTGTATTATCAAGATGTATTTAAACAGCAATCCAACAATAGGTATGTAAACCAGGTATTAAAAAAGCCTGGTCCGAAGTTTTGGTTGAATCTGGGCGATGTACAATTCAGTCATCATACGCTGTTTGAATGAACATCTAAAGGCTTTCCCAAAAAAACATCCCAATTAAATGTTGACTGAAAGTAGGCCTACCTGACAGAATGATATCATGATGATTTGTACCAATCAATCGCGGGGCATTTGCTTTGCAAACTCTGCCATCACATGTAGCCTACACTGTACATGAAAAAAATACAGTACAAAAACAACAAAAGTGGTCTCCTTATGTGGTTAAAGCATTGTTGTGGACATAGAACATTTAGAGAGTGAAAAGCTGAAAATCTGTTGGAAAACTCAAACTGGGAAATGTTTGTATTTGAGCCACTTCAAAATCTACCTGAATGTCAAGCCCTGCAAGGCAAAATTTGACTTCTCTTCAGTTTAAAAACAATAGTAGTACAATCAATCAAGCCCTTATTATGCAAAAATGATAATGTTCAGTTTAAACTCTGTTCAACCCCGGTCACCCTGGCTTGACCTGGAGATTGATTTGTTGGACATGACAGGTCCACACTCAATCTCTCAAACATACCCAAACCCATCTCCTCTCTTCCCTCCCGTCATGCTGTAATTACTCATGTTTAGTCTGAACTCTGTTCAACTCTGGCTCCGCTCCCAGGCAACAGTCTGGTTTCAGTCTCAGATAAGGTAGGACAGCCATGGATTAGGTAAGAGCGAGGAATTTGACCCGAGGTCAGATCCCCATTTCACACACACAAAAACCCAGTGAAAGGAACCAATTAAGTTCTTGCCCAGCAACAGAGAGTACCCATGTTTAATTCTGACTCCATGTTGGTCATATTTGTGATCAACTCTGTTTATCTCATAGTTTACTGAAAAATCTTAATCAACAGCAATCTTTAAGTCATACCACATATTCTCAATTGGATTGAGGTCTGGGCTTTGACTAGGCCATTCCAAGACATTTAAATGTTTCCCCTTACACCACTTGAGTATTGCTTTAGCAGTATGCTTAGGGTCATTGTCCTGCTGGAAGGTTAACCTCCTTCCCAGTCTCAAATCTCTGGAAGACCGAAACAGGTTTCCCTCAAGAATTTCCCTGTATTTAGCACCATCCATCATTCCTTCAATTCTGACCAGTTTCCCAGACCCAGCCGATGAAAAACATCCCCACATCATGATGCTGCCACCACCATGCTTCACTGTTGGGATGGTGTTCTCAGGGTGATGAGAGGTGTTGGGTTTGCGCCAGACATAGCGTTTTCCTTGATGGCCAAAAAGCTCAATTTTAGTCTCATCTGACCAGAGTACCTTCTTCCATATGTTTGGGGAGTCTCCCACATGGCCTTTGGCGGACACCAAACATCTTTGCTTATTTTTTTCTTTAAGCAGTGGCTTTTTTCTGGAAACTCTTCTGTAAAGCCCAGCTCTGTGAAGTGTACGGCTTAAAGTGGTCCTATGGACAGATACTCCAATCTCCGTTGTGGAAGCTTTGCAGCTCCTTCAGGGTTATCTTTGGTCTCTTTGTTGGCTCTCTGATTAATGCCCTCCTTGCCTGGTCCGTGAGTTTTGGTGGGCGGCCCTCTCTTGGCAGGTTTGTTGTGGTGCCATATTCTTTCAATTTTTTAATAATGGATTAAATGGTGCTCCGTGGGATGTTAAAAGTTTCTGATATTTTCTTATAACCCAACCCTGATCTGTACTTCTCCACAACTTTGTCCCTGACCTGTTTGGAGAGCTCCTTGGTCTTCATGGTGCCGCTTGCTTGGTGGTGTTGCAGACTCTGGGGCCTTTCAGAACAGGTGTGTATATATACTGAGATCATGTGACAGATCATGTGACACTTAGATTGCACACAGGTGGACTTTAACTAATTATGTGACTTCTGAAGGTAATTGGTTGCACCAGATCTTATTTAGGGTCTTAATAGCACTTTCATAAAATAAAAATCAATTTAAATTACAGGTTGTAATGCAACAAAATAGGAAAAACGCCAAGGGGGTTTAATACTTTTGCAAGGCACTGTACATGTTTACTGTATAGGGGATGTATTAATAAAGAAAAATTGACATTCTGGATTATTTGCGTATTGGTATTGTATTGATATTGTATTACTATTTGACCAATCTTTGATTTGATTAGATTTGCTGCATACAGTACATCTCTGTCAATATATATATATATATATATATATATATATATATATATATATATATATATATATATATATATATTTTTTTTTTTTTTTTTACTTACTGTGAAGTAAAATCCTAATATTCATCATCATAGTAGTACATTCAATAGTATATAGTATATATATTACTTTTTATGTTTCTACTTCACAGACATTTTCAGTTCTCCTAAACTGTAGGAGACAAATCTATAGGTGTACCAAACATTTAAGTGATCATCAATTAAGAGCAGTCAGATTAAGTAATAGTAAAATGTATTTTAACAAAAGAGAAGAGAATCATATCAAAAGCAATTAATTTATATGAACATGTACTGCAATGTAAAACATTTATTTCTAGATGAAACACTGATTACGTTTGGTGAAAAGGTGAGTGATTTGGTGTGTTGTAATTAGTCAATTGAAAATGTGCTTAGAGTTTTGAAACAACTGCCTTTTTGATGATCTGTTTGGAATGTTGTACTAAAAGTTGTGAAAATGAACCACATACTTCTGAAAATTGCACCAGAGCGATTACATTTTTTAAAATCATACAGCCACACTGAAGGCTATTGGGGGGGGGGGGTGGGGGGGAGAGAGAGAGAGAGAGAGAGAGAGAGAGAGAGAGAGAGAGAGAGAGAGAGAGAGAGAGAGAGAGAGAGAGAGAGAGAGAGAGAGAGAGAGAGAGAGAGAGAGAGAGAGAGAGAGAGAGAGAGAGAGACTACTTCTATGCCCTACTACTTCTGATGTCTCATATTAAGTTATACCACAAAATTAGCATCAATTACAGCTCAGCTTACTGAAAAGTGTGACTGCTTTAGACTACTAATGGAATATAGCCCTCTTCACATATTTAAGACTCAGATATGATGCCACAATCCCACTTTATTTCATTTCCCTGATATCTAAACAAACCACTGAGAAAACCTCAAAGACTGATTCAATGTACCATAATTATGTTACAAACCCCACGAGAAAACTTGCCTGTATGCCTCAGGCCCCGACGGTATTCCAGGGCACGTTCTCAGGGCCGAATAGCTGGCAGGCATATTCACGGTAATTTTCAACCTCTCCTTGTCCCAGTCTGTAATCCCCACGTTTTAAGTTTTGTATTGTATTTATTAGGTTCCCCATTAGTTCAGGCCAAGGCAGCAGTTACTCTTCCTGGGGTCCAAACACATTAAGGCATTTACATCATACATAAAAAGATGACCACATTCATTCCTGTTCCTAAGAACTCTAAGGCTTCATGCCACATTGAGTACCGCCTTCACTTCTGTAATCATTAAGTGCTTTGAGAGGCTGGTTATGGCACATATCAACTTCACTATCCCAGCCACCCTAGACCCACTCCAATTTGCATTCCGCCCCAACAGATCCATAGACGACGCAATCTCAATTACTCTCCATACTGCCCTCACCCACCTAGATAAGAGGAATAGCTATGTTAGAATGCTCTTCATTGACCTCAGCTCAGCGTTCAACACCATTGTCCCCTCCAAGCTCGTCAACAAGCTTAGGACTCTGGGTCTGAACTCCACCCTCTGCAACAGGATCCTGGACTTCCTGACGGCCGGCCCCAGGTGGTGAGGGTAGGCAACATCACCTCCGCCACACTGACCCTCAACACCGGGGCCCCACAGGGGTGTGTGCTTAGTCCCCTCTTGTACTCACTGTTCACCCACGACTGCGTGGCCACGCATGACTCCAACACCATCATCAAATTCGCTGACGACACAACGGTGGTAGGCCTGATCACCGGCGACAATGAGTCAGCCTACAGGGAGGAGGTCAGTGACCTGGCAGTGAGGTGCCAGAGCAACAACCTCTCCCTCAACGTCAGCAAGACCAAGGAGCTGATCGTGGACTACAGGAAACAGGAGGGAGATCACGCCCCCATCCACATCGACGGGGCGGCAGCGGAGTAGGTTAAAGGCTCCAACCAGGAAAATGGTTAAAGACTCCAGCCACCCAAGCCATAGACTGTTCTCTCTGCTTCCGCACGGCAGGCGGTACCGGTGCAGTAAGTCTGGCACCAACAGGCTTTTTAACAGCTTCTATCCCCTAGCAATAAGACTGAAAATGACTACACAGACTATCTGAGTTTACCTAGTATCTTTATTGACCTTTTATTTGTATTTATGCACACTCACAGGGCTCTATACACTCACACTGTCACTCCAACACTCACACTCACACTGTCACTCCAACACACACTCACACTGTCACTCCAACACACACACTGTCACTCCAACACACACTCACACTGTCACTCCAACACACACACACACACACACACACACACACACACACACACACACACACACACACACACACACACACACACACACACTGTCACTCCAACAATCACACACACTGACTGTCACTCCAACACACACACACACACACACACACACACACACACACTGTCACTCCAACACTCACACACACTGTCACTCCAACACTCACACTGTCACTCCAAAACACTCACACACACTGTCACTCCAACACTCACACACACACTGTCACTCCAACACTCACACTGTCACTCCAACACACACACACACACAAACAACAACACACACACACACACACACACACACACACACACACACACACACACACACACACACACACACACACACACACACTGTCACTCCAACACTCACACACACTGTCACTCCAAAACACTCACACACACACGGTCACTCCAAAACACTCACACACACTGTCACTCCAACACTCACACTGTCACTCCAACACTCACAGGGCCCTATACACACACACACACTGTCACTCCAACACACACTGTCACTCCAACACTCACACTGTCACTCCAACACACACACACACTGTCACTCCAACACTCACACTGTCAATCCAACATTCACACTGTCACTCCAACACTCACACACACACTGTCACTCTAACACTCACACTGTCACTCCAACACACACACACACTGTCACTCCAACGCTCACACTGTCACTCCAACACACACACACCTACTGTCACTCCAACACTCACACTGTCACTCCAACACTCACACACACACTGTCACTCCAACACTCACACTGTCACTCCAACACTCACACACACACTGTCACTCCAACACACACACACACACACACACACACACACACACACACACACACACACACACACACACACTGTCACTCCAACACTCACACACACACTGTCACTCCAAAACACTCACACACACTGTCACTCCAACACTCACACACACTGTCACTCCAAAACACTCACACACTCTTTCACTCCAAAACACTCACACACACTGTCACTCCAACACTCACACACACACTGTCACTCCAAAACACTCACACTCACAGTCACTCCAAAACACTCACACACACTGTCACTCCAACACAAACTGTCACTCTAAAACACTCACACACACTGTCACTCCATCATCTTCTCACTCACACATAACATGCACATACATTTATACTGACTCTACACACCCACACACCAACTCACATACAAGCTGCTACTACTCTGTTTATCTTATATCCTGATGCCTAGTCACCTTACCCCTATACATATCTACCTCCATCACTCCAGTATCCCTGCACATTGTAAATATGGTGTTGGAACTGACCCTGTATATAGTCACCTTACCCCTATACATACAGTGGGGGAAAAACGTATTTAGTCAGCCACCAATTGTGCAAGTTCTCCCACTTAAAAAGATGAGAGAGGCCTGTAATTTTCATCATAGGTACACGTCAACTATGACAGACAAATTGAGCATTTTTTTTCCAGAAAATCACATTGTAGGATTTTTAATGAATTTATTTGCAAATTATGGTGGAAAATAAGTATTTGGTCACCTACAAACAAGCAAGATTTCTGGCTCTCACAGACCTGTAACTTCTTCTTTAAGAGGCTCCTCTGTCCTCCACTCGTTACCTGTATTAATGGCACCTGTTTGAACTTGTTATCAGTATAAAAGACACCTGTCCACAACCTCAAACAGTCACACTCCAAACTCCACTATGGCCAAGACCAAAGAGCTGTCAAAGGACACCAGAAACAAAATTGTAGACCTGCACCAGGCTGGGAAGACTGAATCTGCAATAGGTAAGCAGCTTGGTTTGAAGAAATCATCTGTGGGAGCAATTATTAGGAAATGGAAGACATACAAGACCTGATAATCTCCCTCGATCTGGGGCTCCACGCAAGATCTCACCCCGTGGGGTCAAAATGATCACAAGAACGGTGAGCAAAAATCCCAGAACCACACGGGGGGACCTAGTGAATGACCTGCAGAGAGCTGGGACCAAAGTAACAAAGCCTACCATCAGTAACACACTACGCCGCCAGGGACTCAAATCCTGCAGTGCCAGACGTGTCCCCCTGCTTAAGCCAATACATGTCCAGGCCCGTCTGAAGTTTGCTAGAGTGCATTTGGATGATCCAGAAGAGGATTGGGAGAATGTCATATGGTCAGATGAAACAAAAAATTGAACTTTTGGGTAAAAACTCAACTCGTCGTGTTTGGAGGACAAAGAATGCTGAGTTGCATCCAAAGAACACCATACCTACTGTGAAGCATGGGGGTGGAAACATCATGCTTTGGGGCTGTTTTTCTGCAAAGGGACCAGGACGACTGATCCGTGTAAAGGAAAGAATGAATGGGGCCATGTATCGTGAGATTTTGAGTGAAAACCTCCTTCCATCAGCAAGGGCATTGAAGATGAAACGTGGCTGGGTCTTTCAGCATGACAATGATCCCAAACACACCGCCCGGGCAACGAAGGAGTGGCTTCGTAAGAAGCATTTCAAGGTCCTGGAGTGGCCTAGCCAGTCTCCAGATCTCAACCCCATAGAAAATCTTTGGAGGGAGTTGAAAGTCTGTGTTGCCCAGCGACAGCCCCAAAACATCACTGCTCTAGAGGAGATCTGCATGGAGGAATGGGCCAAAATACCAGCAACAGTGTGTGAAAACCTTGTGAAGACTTACAGAAAACATTTGACCTGTGTCATTGCCAACAAAGGGTATATAACAAAGTATTGAGAAACTTTTGTTATTGACCAAATACTTATTTTCCACCATAATTTGCAAATAAATTCATTAGAAATCCTACAATGTGATTTTCTGGATTTTTTTTCCTCATTTTGTCTGTCATAGTTGACGTGTACCTATGATGAAAATTACAGGCCTCTCTCATCTTTTTAAGTGGGAGAACTTGCACAATTGGTGGCTGACTAAATACTTTTTTCCCCCACTGTATCTACCTCCATCACTCCAGTATCCCTGCACATTGTTAATATGGTGTTGGAACTGACCTTGTTGCTTAGTCACCTTACCCCTATACATATCTACCCCCATCACTCCAGTATCCCTCCACATTGTCAATATGGTATTGAACTGACCCTGTATATAGTATGCTTACTTACTTTTTGTGTTCTTCATATTTCTTATTTCTCGTGTGTTTTTTTTCTAGTATTACATTGTTATTGAGTTTGAAAGAAAAACATTTCACTGTACTTGTACATGTGACATTAAAACTTGAAACTTTTGATCAGAGCGCACTATATAGTGAATACGGTGCCATTTGGGAAGCAGCCTTTATGTCTTTATGGTAAAGCTTTAAAACTTCAATGTGATTCACCAAAATAATATTGCTTACAGAGACTATCCATTGACCGCAACCTAATCAATTTATTGATTAGACCATCATGACTTTGTCCTCACCCACACTGACTGGACAAAGACATCTGTTCAATATTCCTCCTCTATTGCAATCTATAGCAGTTTTTCCATATGGAATCTATTGCAGTTTTTCTATATGGAATCTATAGCAAATTTACACTGTTATACAAGCTGTACACTCACTACTTTACATTGTAGCAAAGTGTCATTTCTTCAGTGTTTTCACATGAAAAGATATAATCAAATATTTACAAAAATGTGAGGGGTGTACTCACTTTTGTGAGATACTGTACACTGAGCGAACATGACAGACTGACCAGGTGAATCCAGGTGAAAGCCATGATCCCTTATCTATGTCACTTGTTAAATCCACTTCAATCAGGGTAGATGAAGGGGAGGAGACAGGATAAGAAGGATTTTTAAGCCTTGAGACAATTGAGACATGGATTGTGTATGTGTGCCATTCAGAGGGTGAATTGGCAAGACAACATACAGTGGGGAGAACAAGTATTTGATACACTGCCGATTTTGCAGGTTTTCCTATTTACAAAGCATGTAGAGGTTTGTCATTT
Organism: Coregonus lavaretus; assembly: GCF_964263955.1. Lineage (NCBI taxonomy): Eukaryota > Metazoa > Chordata > Actinopteri > Salmoniformes > Salmonidae > Coregonus > Coregonus lavaretus. The sequence continues at coordinate 21,850 of NW_028163539.1, forward strand.
TTATCATAGGTACACTTCAACTGTGAGAGACGGAATCTAAAACAAAAATCCAGAAAATCACATTGTATGATTTTTAAGTAATTAATTTGCATTTTATTGCATGACATAAGTATTTGATCACCTACCAACCAGTAAGAATTCCGGCTCTCACAGACCTGTTAGTTTTTCTTTAAGAAGCCCTCCTGTTCTCCACTCATTACCTGTATTAACTGCACCTGTTTGAACTCGTTACCTGTATAAAAGACACTTGTCCACACACTCAATCAAACAGACTCCAACCTCTCCACAATGGCCAAGACCAGAGAGCTGTGTAAGGACATCAGAGATACAATTGTAGACCTGCACAAGGCTGGGATGGGCTACAGGACAATAGGCAAGCAGCTTGGTGAGAAGGCAACAACTGTTGGCGCAATTATTAGAAAATGGAAGAAGTTCAAGATGACGGTCAATCACCCTCGGTCTGGGGCTCCATGCAAGATCTCACCTCGTGGGGCATCAATGATCATGAGGAAGGTGATGGATCAGCCCAGAACTACACGGCAGGACCTGGTCAATGACCTGAAGAGAGCTGGGACCACAGTCTCAAAGAAAACCATTAGTAACACACTACGCCGTCATGGATTAAAATCCTGCAGCGCATGCAAGGTCCCCCTGCTCAAGCCAGCGCATGTCCAGGCCCATCTGAAGTTTGCCAATGACCATCTGGATGATCCAGAGGAGGAATGGGAGAAGGTCATGTGGTCTGATGAGACAAAAATAGAGCTTTTTGGTCTAAACTCCATTCGCCGTGTTTGGAGGAAGAAGAAGGATGAGTACAACCCCAAGAACACCATCCCAACCGTGAAGCATGGAGGTGGAAACATCATTCTTTGGGGATGCTTTTCTGCAAAGGGGACAGGACGACTGCACCGTATTGAGGGGAGGATGGATGGGGCCATGTATCGCGAGATCTTGGCCAACAACCTCCTTCCCTCAGTAAGAGCATTGAAGATGGGTTGTGGCTGGGTCTTCCAGCATGACAACGACCCGAAACACACAGCCAGGGCAACTAAGGAGTGGCTCCGTAAGAAGCATCTCAAGGTCCTGGAGTGGCCTAGCCAGTCTCCAGACCTGAACCCAATAGAAAATCTTTGGAGGGAGCTGAAAGTCCGTATTGCCCAGCGACAGCCCCGAAACCTGAAGGATCTGGAGAAGGTCTGTATGGAGGAGTGGGCCAAAATCCCTGCTGCAGTGTGTGCAAACCTGGTCAAGACCTTCAGGAAACGTATGATCTCTGTAATTGCAAACAAAGGTTTCTGTACCAAATATTAAGTTCTGCTTTTCTGATGGATCAAATACTTATGTCATGCAATAAAATGCAAATGAATTACTTAAAAATCATACAATGTGATTTTCTGGATTTTTGTTTTAGATTCCGTCTCTCACAGTTGAAGTGTACCTATGATAAAAATTACAGACCTCTACATGCTTTGTAAGTAGGAAAACCTGCAAAGTCGGCAGTGTATCAAATACTTGTTCTCCCCACTGTATTTAAGTGCCTTTGAATAGGTTATGGTAGTAGGTGCCCACAGGAGGCCTTTTGCCTTTTGGTAGGCCGTCATTGTAAATAAGAATTTGTTCTTAACTGACTTGCCTAGTTAAATAAAGGTTAAATAAAAGAAAATAAAAACTTTCAAAAGGAATTCCTAACTCTTTTTATAACAACTATTCATCATTGTACAGAGGACTAACAATACCATACACTGCGTTGTAAATGCATTGAACAATTTACATTTAGCGACACTGACACCTTGAAAAATTCATTCAACTTCAGCATGTGAAATGTCTTCCACATGACGGGAAATCAAGTCTAAGTGCATTTTTTCACCGTTACTTTTTCAATCATATCTTTTCCTTTTATCAAGTGTCAAGTCTCCTCCTCTCTTCTCCCTCTTTCTCCTCTCTCTCCCACTCTCTCCTCCCTCTCTCTCTCCTCCCTCTCTCTCTCCTCCCTCTCTCCTCCCTCTCTCTCTCCTCCCTCTCTCTCTCTCTCTCTCTCCTCCCTTCCGCTCTAGCAATTAAATTAAATTCAAAGGGCTTTATTGGTATGGGAAACATATGTTTACGTTGCCAAAGCAAGTGAAATGGATAAACAAATGTGAAATAAACAATAAAAAGTGGACAGTAAATATTACACTCACACAAAATCCAAAAGAATAAAGACATTTCAAATGTCATATTATGTCTATATACAGTGTTGTAATGATGTGCAAATAGTTAAAGTACAAATGGGAAAATAAATCAACATAAATATGGGTTGTATTTACAATGGTGTTTGTTCTTCACTGGTTGCCCTTTTCTTGTGGCAACAGGTCTCAAATCCTGTCGCTGTGATGGCACACTATGGTATTTCACCCAATAGATATGGGAGTTTATCAAAATTGGGTTTGTTTTTTAATTATTTGTGAGTCTGTGTAATCTGAGGGAAATATGTGTCTCTAATATGGTCATACATTTGGCAGGAGGTTAGGATGTGCAGCTCGGTTTCCACCTCATTTTGTGGGCAGTGTGCACATAGCCTGTCTTCTCTTGAGAGCCAGGTCTGCCTACAGCGACCTTTCTCAATAGCAAGGCTATGCTCACTGAGTCTGTACATAGTCAAAGCTTTCATTTATTTTGAGTCATTCACAGTGGTCAGGTATTCTGCCACTGTGTGCTCTCTGTTTAGGGCCAAATAGCATTTGGTTGGGTCTAATTGTGTTGCTGTCCTGGGGCTCTGTGGGGTCTGTTTGTGTTTGTGAACAGAGCCCCAGGACCAGCTTGCTTAGGGGACTCTTCTCCAAGTTCATCTCTCTGTAGGTGATGGCTTTGTTATGAAAGGTTTGGGAATCGCTTCCTTTTAGGTGGTTGTAGAATTTAACGGCTCTTTTCTGGATTTTGATCATTAGCGGGTATCGGCCTAATTCTGCTCTGCATGCATTATTTGGTGTTTTACATTGTACATGGAGGATAGTTTAGCAGAATTCTGTATGCAGAGTCTCAATTTGGTGTTTGTCCCATTTTGTCAATTATTGGTTGGTGAGCGGACCCCTGACCTCACAACCATAAAGGGCAATGGGTTCTATAACTGATTCAAATACTTTTAGCCAGATCCTAATTGGAATGTCAAATGTTATGTTCCTTTTGATGGCATAGAAGGCCCTTCTTGCCTTGTCTCTCAGATTGTTCACAGCTTTGTGGAAGTTACCTGTGGCGCTGATGTTTAGGCCGAGATGTGTATAGGTTTATGTGTGCTCTAGGGCAATGGTGTCTAGATGGAATTTGTATTTGTGGTCCTGGCAACTGGACCTTTTTTGGAACACCATTATTTTTGTCTTACTGAGATTTACTGTCAGGGCCCAGGTCTGCCAGAATCTGTGCAGAAGATCTAGGCCCTCCTTGGTTGGGGACAGAAGCACTAGATCATCAGCAAATAGTAGACATTTGACTTCAGATTCTAGTAAGGTGAGGCCGGGTGCTGCAGAATGTTCTAGTGCCCTCGCCAATTCGTTGATATATTGAAGAGGGTGGGGCTTAAAATGCATCCCTGTCTCACCCCACGGCCCTGTGGAAAGAAATGTGTGTGTTTTTTGCCAATTGTAAATGCACACTTGTTGTTAGTGTACGTGGAATTTATAACGTTGTATGTTTTTCCCCCAACACCACTTTCCATCAATTTGTATAGCAGACCCTCATGCCAAATTGAAATCAACAACGCATGAGAAGACTTTGCCTTTGTTTTGGTTTGTTTGTTTGTCAATTAGGGTGTGCAGGGTGAATACGTGCTCTGTCGTACAGTAATTTGGTAAAAAGCCAATTTGACATTGCTCAGTACATTGTTTTTCTCTCTCAATTCTCGCTCTCTCCCTCCCCCTCTCCCCCTCCTCCCTCTCTCTCTCCTGCCCCATCTCTCTCCCCTTCCCTCCCTCTCTCACTCTCGCCCCCCCCCCCTCCTCCCTCTCTCTCTCTCCCCTGCGTCATCTCTCTCCCCCCCTCCCTCCCTCCCTATCTCTCCTCTCCCCTGGAACAAAGCCATCCTGTCTTATTGAGCTCAAGTCTTCCTTCTGTATCTGCCAGCACAGCACAACGTGTCTGTCTGATTACATGTAGTTTTTCTCCCCACCACCTCTATTCTTGCAGTCGTTGTTTTTATTAGAAAAGCCCCTGTGGCTAAACTGCCTCATTAGAAGAGAAAAGAGGAACAGCTCCAGTTATACCTGTAGCCTGCAACCTGTCCCGATCTCCATTTACCTCCTTCTCTCTCTCTCTCTCTCTCTCTCTCTCTCTCTCTCTCTCTCTCTCTCTCTCTCTCTCTCTCTCTCTCTCTCTCTCTCTCTCTCTCTCTCTCTCTCTCTCTCTCTCTCTCTCTCTCTCTCTCTCTCTCTCTCTCTCTCTCTCTCTCTCTCTCTCTCTCTCTCTCTCTCTCTCTCTCTCTCTCTCTCTCTCTCTTTTAGCTTCAGCTCAACCAAACACATGGACACCTTACCACTGACGACCTGATGGTGAGGTGTATATAAGAGTATAACTATGGCCTGAAGACTTCAGATAGAGGCTGATATGTACAGTACCATAACAGAGGCTGTGAATGTCTGAGAAATGTAGTGCATCAACAGGAGATCAGCATGATATTAGTGTGTTTAACCCACCAGTGACTTCTCAAGCACAGAAAACAACACATGTACTAAAATAAATGTTATGCTCCGAATCTCAGCTACATCATCTGAAATACCGATTGCTCATCTTATTCTGTTTCTGGTGTGTCATTTCATATTATAGTCTCCTCTATCCTTTTCCAGCATGGGGACACAGTGTATTGTGTTATGTTGTGATGCATTGTGTATTGTATTGTACAGTCTATAGTGTATTGTGTTATGTTGTGATGTATAGTTTGTTGTTTTGTGATAAATATACCTACTGAAAAAGATGAAGTGACCCTGCATCGCTGAGCAGCACAGACGTCAGTGTAACTGATAGGATGACAGTTATGCATCCTCAAGAGGAACGGTTTTAACGGTATTCATAATTCATAACATCAGGCCTGCTAGGGACATCCGTCCTCTCTACCAGAGTTAAACAGTCCATTATCTCATTCTCTACCCTGAATAAGATAATATATGATGGGTGGGGAAATAATGATAATAATAATCATAAGTATAATAATAATCATAATCATAATTACAATAATGATAACGATAATGATAATAATAATAATCATAATAATAATCATAATAATAATCATAATAATAATAATGATAATACTGCTAATAATGATAATAAAAATACTGATCATAATAATAATGGTCATAATAATACTAATAATAATACTAATAATAATACTAATAATACTAATAATACTAATAATAATAATAATAGTAAATTATTTGGCGTTCAGAAACGTTTTCCTATGATGGACTGCTTTCCATTGTTTTCTGATTAACTGTGTCTCAGTGAAATACGTTTCTGAATGCCAGTTTTAACAGTAACAGCCCCGGGCTTAAGAGAAGGAGAGGAGGAGGAGGAGGAGAAGAAGAAGAAGAAGAGTGTGTGTGTTTAGGGCTGCATGTCCACGGAGCGCTGGGACGTGTGTGTGTGTGGGGGTATTTTATATTATTTAAAAGAGCAAAAGCTGATCCAGCATATGCCCTTGGTAATCAGACCTCCTCAGCCTGATAGCATCACTGTTACAGAACGGATGGAAGCAGAGAGAGAGAGAGACAGAGAGAGAGGCGAGAGAGAGAGAGAGAGAGACAGAGAGAGAGGCGAGAGAGAGGCGAGAGAGAGAGAGAGAGAGAGAGAGAGAGAGAGAGAGACAGAGAGAGAGGCGAGAGAGAGGCGAGAGAGAGGCGAGAGAGAGAGAGAGAGAGAGAGAGAGAGAGAGAGAGAGAGAGAGAGAGAGAGAGAAAAAATGAGCTGCACTTCCTAACTTCCTCATATTTCCCTCAGATTACAGACTCATAAAGAATTCCAAAACAAATCCAATTTGGATAAACTCCCATATCTATTGGGTGAAATTCCACAGTGTGCCATGTTTCCCATGCCAATAAAGCCCTTAAATTGAATTGAAATTGAACTGAGAGAGAGAGAGAATGAACAAAATAAAATAATAATAATTCAACAAATATCACTTTCTGAGTCAAAATGCAAGCATAGATCTACCGCTCAGATTTTTTTTTTAACACGACTTAAAAAACTTAAGCCTATGCTTCTTACGAAGTCCCGAGTGGCGCAGTGGTCTAAGGCATTGCATCGCAGTGCTAGCTGTGCCACTAGAGATCCTGGTTCAAATCCAGGCTCTGTCGTAGCCGGCCGTGACCGGGAGACCCATGGGGCGGCGCACAATTGGCCCAGCGTTGTCCAGGGTAGGGGAGGGAATGGCCGGCAGGGATGTAACTCAGTTGGTAGAGCATGGCATTTGCAACGCCAGGGTTGTGGGTTCGATTCCCATGGGGGGCCAGAATGAAAAAAAAAAAATATGAAGAAAAAAAATGTATGCACTAACTGTAAGTCGCTCTGGATAAGAGCGTCTGCTAAATGACTAAAATGTAAATGTACGGGCCATTTAAAAAATATATATTTCAAAATTTGAGGTAGGCTATATGATCACACTGATAATAGATCCGTTGTTGTATTACATGTGAGGCACAGCTGAGTGAGCATACATTTAAATAATTAGCTTTTTATTTTTATTTTACTGGGCTGATGGTGCCTGCATCTGACGGTCAGTCTCAGCGGAGGGAGAGAGCAGCAGACTGAGGGTCTGCCTCTCAACATCCCTCTGCTCTCCCTTTCCTCCACTGATACTGACCAAAAAGGGACACCGTCTTCCAGCTGATGGCGAAAACTCGAGTCTCACCGCATTATTTCTGCCTCATGCACAAATTCATGTTGTTACTCCTATGAACAGAGAAAGTGAAATATTCCTCGATATTTAAAAAAGACCAAAGTCGCTAATAATAACAACATGGTGGGCCTATAGAAACACTTTCCTACTCATTCATTACTGCTGCGGTGCTTGTTGTAGCGCTGAGTGGAAATAGGAAGAAGGCGCATTTTACGGCTCATAAAAGTGTTGAATACAAAGTGTTGACAGTGCTGAGTAAGAAATGAAACATGAACTCACTCATAAAAACTCTTTGCTGTATTCATTGACAGTCTCTCTCTAGTCATGGTTTTAAACATTTTGAAATCTTACAGTATCAACTTCGCTGTCACTTTCTTTTACGCCTGCTACCTTACTGCAGACACAGTAATTTGAGCCATCTGATTGGCCAGCGGTAGACCTATAGTGCACTTGATTTGCTCTCTGGGCCTGCCGTGAAGGCAGAGTTTGTACTTTCAGACACTTTAAATTGTTAAAAATGGCAACAGTTGGCCTACCCGGTGTGCTGGGCAGCTGAATCGAGACAAATCAAACAAAATAGAAACAAAAGGCTTTTATCGTTGGGGTTTTTACAGAAATGTTTGGTGATCGACTAGGAATGCCTTGGAGATCGACCAGTGGATTGCGATCGACCGGTTGGTGAAGCTTGTGCTTCTCTCTATTTCTGCTCAGCAGTCCCGGCCGGGGGAGCTGCGTGGCAGTCTCGTGGCTACTGCGTGGCAGTCTCGTGGCTACTGCGTGGCAGTCTAGGGGCTCATGCGTGGCAGTCTCGTGGCTACTGCGTGGCAGTCTCGTGGCTACTGCGTGGCAGTCTCGTGGCTACTGCGTGGCAGTCTCGGGGCTACTGCGTGGCAGTCTCGTGGCTACTGCGTGGCAGTCTCGTGGCTACTGCGTGGCAGTCTCGTGGCTACTGCGTGGCAGTCTCGGGGCTACTGCGTGGCAGTCTCGGGGCTACTGCGTGGCAGTCTCGTGGCTACTGCGTGGCAGTCTCGTGGCTACTGCGTGGCAGTCTCGTGGCTACTGCGTGGCAGTCTCGGGGCTACTGCGTGGCAGTCTCGTGGCTACTGCGTGCGCACAAGCGCAGTTTAGAGGGAACATTGATTGACGTTAGCCGAAAATCTGACAGAGTTTATGTTTTACGCATCTGACGGAGTTGATGTTTTACGCATTTTCCGTCTTCATTCAAGTGGTATAAAAAGTAGCAATTTAGTTTTTCCTCATTAAATGTAATATATTTGAACCAAAATTAATATATTATCTTAATCTATCAGGCAGATGGAGTTGACAGATTATGGTTGTGACCATGGTGATTTCAACAGTTTGTTTAAATCTATCAAAAGTAGAGAACTTTCCAGACCATGAGTGGTCTTGTTGCGCTACATGTAATGAGGACATGAAGAAGGGGTCCTAATGGTATAGCTGACCCTGATCATTCCTGATTCATTTAGGAGTTGACCAAATCTCTGGACACATTTTTTTAGGAATCACAGATTTAAGATAAAATAATATTTTAAGTCAGAGAGGGCAAAAAAACTACATTATATCCTTTTTCAGTTCATATTTTTATATTTTTATATTGCAGATAGATTGTAATGTAATTGTAATGTAATTGTAAGCATCATTTCTAATGCCCCTAATTATTAATTATTATTATTATTATTATTATTATTATCATTATTATCATTATTATCATTATTATTATTTTCAACCTTACCACCCCTCCTGATTGGAGTAAACTAACAGACGACAATACTTCTACTGCTACATACAGATATTTTCACTCACATGTAGGAAGGAGGAGGAGGAGGGAGGTAGGAAGAAGCAGGGGAGAAGAGGAGGAGGGAGAGGAGAGGGGGAGGAGGAGGAGGAGGAAGGAGGGGAGAGGAGGTAGACAAGTGTCTGTCCAGGTGCAGACTACACTGCTGCTGCGTTACACATACACACACACGTTATTATGTCTCTGAACTAGGCCAAGCCTTGGTGGGGAGTGGAGTGTGTGGGTTCATCAACAGCTGTTGGTTGGCTCTGCTGCGTTGCTGTGTTGCTGTGATGGTTTACAGAGAGAATGAAAGAGAGATGGAAATGAGATCAAAGACAAAGCAGGAGGTAAGAGGAGATGAGAGAGAGAGAAATCTGGTGAGTGGAGATGAAAGAGAGGGAGAGAGAGAGAGAGAGAGAGAGAGAGAGAGCCTACATGTACCTCGACTTTGATTTGATCCTCAGTTTTCTCCTATCACAGCCCTTACACTCTGTATCTGTTTTAAATTCACCATTGGCCTCATGGTGAAATACCTGAGCGGTTTCCTTCCTCTCTGGCAACTGAGTTAGGAAGGACGCCTGTATCTTTGTAGTGACTGGGTGTATTTATACACCATCCAAAGTGTAATTAATAACTTAATCATGCTCAAAGGGATATTTAATGTTAGTTTTTTGTATTTTTACCCATCTACCAACAGGTGCCCTTCTTTGCGAGGCATTGAAAAACCTCCCTGGTCTTTGTGGTTGAATCTGTGTTTGGAATTCACTGCTCGACTGAGGGACCTTACAGATAATTGTATGTGTGGGGTACAGAGATGAGGTAATCATTCAAAAATGATGTTAAACAGTGTTATTGCACATAGAGTGAGTCCATGCAACTTATTATGTGACTTGTTAAGCAGATTTTTACTCCTGAACTTATTTAGGCTTGCCATAACAAAGGGATTGAATACTTATTGACTCAAGACATTTCAGCATTTCATTTATTATTAACTTGTAAACATTTAGCAAAATACATAATTCCACTTTGACATTATGGGCTATTGTGTGTAGGCAAGTGACACAAAAGCTAAATGTAATCAATTTTAAATTCAGGCTGTAACAAAATGGGGAAATGGGAAAAAAGTAAAGGGGTGTGAACACTTTCTGAAGGCACTGTAAATACAGCGAGCGTTAATAAACGAAGCAAGGCTGAGAGGTTTCTCCTACTCAGATAAGTGGCAGTCTAATTGTAGTGTTGTGAGCCTGTCTGCTCATCATCGCAACATGGAGCTCCAGTTCTTCTTCTAATGAGGATCTGGACAAATATGTATTTGATCTCTCAAAAGGAAGAGGTGGGACATCATCTCATAATGGGGTGAGAGAGAATGTATGAGAAAAGAGGCAATTATACTGGAAGGAGGGAAGGATAGAGAGATAGAGGAAGGAGGGGTAGAGAGTTAGAGATAGAGGGATGATGCTGGAAGGAGGGATAGAGAGTTACAGAGATAGATGGATAAATTAAGAAAGGATAGAGCTGGACAGAGAGCATGATAATGTATTTTCCCTCTGATTGGAAGGAGGGATAGAGTTAGAGAGAGAGACGGAGAAGGAGAGAGGGATAGTTAAGTAAGTAGAGGGATAGAGGAAGGAGGGATGGAGTTAGAGAGAGAGAGAGAGAAGGAGAGAGTGGACAAAGCGTTCCACTGTAATAGTGAAAGTGTAAACTTGGCCACCAAAACTCATGGACCAGATAAGGAGGGCATTAATTTCCTCAGTGAAACATTGTACTGAGCAAATGTCAAATTGGCTGTTTACCAAATTACCGTACGACAGACCACGTATTCACCCTGCACACCCTAATTGACAAACAAACAAACCTAAACAAAGGCAAAGTCTTCTCATGCTTTGTTGATTTCAAAAAAGCTTTTGACTCAATTTGGCATGAGGGTCTGCTATTCAAATTGATGGAAAGTGGGGTTGAGGGAAAAACATACGACATTATAAAAATCCATGTACACAAACAACAAGTGTGCGGTTAAAATTGGCTAAAAAACACACACATTTCTTTCCACAGGGCCGTGGGGTGAGACAGGGATGCAGTTTAAGCCCCACCCTCTTCAATATATATATCAACGAATTGGCGAGGGCACTAGAACAGTCTGCAGCACCCGGCCTCACCCTAAAAGAATCTGAAGTCAAAAGTCTATGTCACGCCCTGACTCATAAAAAAATAAACGGCCAACATAGATCCACACATACTAGATCGACAAAATAGACAAAGCACAACAAGGAATATACACACCCTGACCGGACGCTTATATGTTGAGTCAGGGTGTGTATATTCCTTGTTGTGCTTTGTCTATTTTGTCGATCTAGTATGTGTGGATCTATGTTGGCCGGTGTGGTTCCCAATCAGAGGCAGCTGTCGCTCGTTGTCTCTGATTGGGGACAATACTTAGGTAGCCTATTGGCACTGTCTAGTTGTGGGATCTTGTTCCTTGTAAGGTATGTTGTGTGTTCTACCTTGGACTTCACGTTTCGTTTCCTTTGTTGTTTTGTCATGTGTTTAAAGTTTAATAAACATGTACGCATATCACACTGCGCCTTGGTCTGACCCGTCATTCAACGAACGTGACAGTCTACTGTTTGCTGATGATCTGGTGCTTCTGTCACCAACCAAGGAGGGCCTACAGCAGCACCTAGATCTTCTGCACAGATTCTGTCAGACCTGAGCCCTGACAGTAAATCTCAGTAAGACAAAAAGAATGGTGTTCCAAAAAAGGTCCAGTTGCCAGGACCACAAATACAAATTCCATCTAGACACCGTTGCCCTAGAGCACACAAAAAACTATACATACCTCAGCCTAAACATCAGCGCCACAGGTAACTTCCACAAAGCTGTGAACAATCTGAGAGACAAGGCAAGAAGGGCCTTCTATGCCATCAAAAGGAACATAACATTTGACATACCAATTAGGATCTGGCTAAAAATACTTGAATCAGTTATAAAACCCATTGCCCTTTATGGTTGTGAGGTCTGGGGTCCGCTCACCAACCAACAATTCACAAAATGGGACAAACACCAAATTGAGACACTGCATGCAGAATTCAGCAAAAATATCCTCTGTGTACAACGAAAAACTCAAAATAATGCATGCAGAGCAGAATTAGGCCGATACCCGCAAATTATCAAAATCCAGAAAAGAGCCGTTAAATTCTATAACCACTTAAAAGGAAGCGATTCCCAAACCTTCCATAACAAAGCCATCACCTACAGAGAGATGAACCTGGAGAAGAGTCCCCTAAGTAAGCTGGTCCTGGGGCTCTGTTCACAAACACAAACAGACTCCACAGAGCCCCAGGACAACAACAACAACAACACAATTAGACCCAACCAAATCATGAGAAACAAAAAGAGAATTACTTAACACTTCGGAAAGAATTAACAAAAAAACTGAGCAAACTAGAATGCTATTTGGCCCTAAACAGAGAGCACACAGTGGCAGAATACCTGACCACTGTGACTGACCCAAACTTAAAGAAAGCTTTGACTACGTACAGACTCAGTGAGCATTGCTATTGAGAAAGGCCGCCACAGACAGGCTATGTGCACACTGCCCACAAAATGAGGTGGAAACTGAGCTGCACTTCCTAACCTCCTGCCAAATATATGACCATATTAGAGACACATATTTCCCTCAGATTACAGAGATCCACAAAGAAGTAGATAACAATATCACCCATAATTCACCAAATGATATTTTGAAGGAAGAAACAAAGTACTTTAAGCATATGTTTTCTTTTCAGTCGCCTCCATCTCCTCTAACTGAAGCTAATTGTAGAGATTTTTTTTCTATTGATAATGTTAAATTAACAGCCACACAGAAAGACTCATGTGAAGGTGAAATTACAGAGGAGGAACTTCTGGATGCAATTAAAGACTTTAAGTCTGGGAAAACTCCAGGGTTGGATGGCATACCAGTCGAGGTATACCAAACCTTTTTTGATATACAGTGGGGGAAAAAAGTATTTAGTCAGCCACCAATTGTGCATGTTCTCCCACTTAAAAAGATGAGAGAGGCCTGTAATTTTCATCATAGGTACACGTCAACTATGACAGACAAAATGAGAAAAAGAAATCCAGAAAATCACATTGTAGGATTTTTTATGAATTTATTTGCAAATTATGGTGGAAAATAAGTATTTGGTCAATAACAAAAGTTTCTCAATACTATATACTATATACTTTTTTTTTTTGACAGAATGTTTAAAAAAGGTATAATCTTCGTAAATGATATCATCGGTAGGACTGGTGGAGTTATGTCGCACATGCAGCTAACAAAAACATATGGAAATGTCTGCTTTACCCAAAATTACAACCAAATAATTGCAGCCTTGCCACAAAAGTGGAAGAGGAAAGTGGAAGGGGGAGAAAGTAAGGAACTTGTCTGTCGGCCTTACATTAAAGAACATAATTGGTTAAGGAAAACTGTGATAAATAAAAAAAAGTATATCAGTTTCACTTAAGGACCAAAGGATTGCAAAATAGTTGGGAAGAGATCTTTGACGTACCGATCCCATGGCATAGTGTTTATGAACTTACACGCAAAACGACACCGGATTCAAAAATTAGAATCTTTCAATTTAAATTATTATATAAAATTCTTGCTACCAATAGAATGTTATTTATATGGGGGATACAATCTTCCAAGCTCTGCAGATTTTGCTGTGAAGAGACAGAATCATTAGATCATTTGTTTTGGTTCTGTCCATTTGTAGCTTGTTTTTCGACACAGGTCCAGGAATGGCTAAAGGATTGCAATATTTACCTGGCGCTAACCTTGCAGATAGCATTACTGGGTGATCTGAAAAGTCATAGTCAATCGATCAATAATATAATAATACTTTTAGCAAAAATGTTTATTTTTAATTCACAATCTGTAGAAGCAATGAGAATAGAAAGGCTCAGAACTTTTGTAAAACATCACAGTACGGTTGAAATATATATGGCAAATAGAAATCCTATATGGATGGTGTTAAGAGATAGATGGGAGGTATTGAATAGAGTTGAAGGATGGGGCTAATAACAAATAACAACAAATAATAACAAAGATAGCTAATAATGTAAGCATACTGTGTCCATAATAAGTATATAGGTTGTATGTTGGGAGCTTTTGGGAAAGAGCACAGTTAGAAAGATATGGCATATAGAAGCAAACCGGATGGACATCATGAAAATGATCGGAGAAGTTGAGAGTAGAAGAAGTTCAGGAGCAAAAAAAAAAAAGAAGAAATATATATATACAGTGGGGAGAACAAGTATTTGATACACTGCCGATTTTGCAGGTTTTACTACTTACAAAGCATGTAGAGGTCTGTAATTTTTATCATAGGTACACTTCAACTGTATCAGTTGGAATCTAAAAAATCCAGAAAATCACATTGTATGATTTTTAAGTAATTCATTTGCATTTTATTGCATAACATAAGTATTTGATACATAAGAAAAGCAGAACTTAATATTTGGTACAGAAACCTTTGTTTGCAATTACAGAGATCCTACGTTTCCTGTAGGTCTTGACCAGGTTTGCACACACTGCAGCAGGGATTTTGGCTCACTCCTCCATACAGACCTTCTCCAGATCCTTCAGGTTTCGGGGCTGTCGCTGGGCAATACGGACTTTCAGCTCCCTCCAAAGATTTTCTATTGGGTTCAGGTCTGGAGACTGGCTAGGCCACTCCAGGACCTTGAGATGCTTCTTATGGAGCCACTCCTTAGTTGCCCTGGCTGTGTGTTTCAGGTCGTTGTCATGCTGGAAGACCCAGCCACGACCCATCTTCAATGCTCTTACTGAGGGAAGGAGGTTGTTGGCCAAGATCTCGCGATACATGGCCCCATCCATCCTCCCCTCAATACGGTGCAGTCGTCCTGTCCCCTTTGCAGAAAAGCATCCCCAAATAATTATGTTTCCACCTCCATGCTTCACGGTTGGGATGGTGTTCTTGGGGTTGTACTCATCCTTCTTCTTCCTACAAACACGGCGAGTGGCGTTTAAGACCAAAAAGCTCTATTTTTGTCTCATCAGACCACATGACCTTCTCCCATTCCTCCTCTGGATCATCCAGATGGTCATTGGCAAACTTCAGACGGGCCTGGACATGCGCTGGCTTGAGCAGAGAGACCTTGCGTGCGCTGCAGGATTTTAATCCATGACGGCGTGGTGTGTTACTAATGGTTTTCTTTGAGACTGTGGTCCCAGCTCTCTTCAGGTCATTGACAAGGTCCTGCCGTGTAGTTCTGGGCTGATCCCTCACCTTCCTCATGATCATTGATGCCCCACGAGGTGAGATCTTGCATGGAGCCCCAGACCGAGGATGATTGACCGTCATCTTGAACTTCTTCCATTTTCTAATAATTGCGCCAACAGTTGTTGCCTTCTCACCAAGCTGCTTGCCTATTGTCCTGTAGCCCATCCCAGCCTTGTGCAGGTCTACAATTTTATCCCTGATGTCCTTACACAGCTCTCTGGTCTTGGCCATTGTGGAGAGGTTGGAGTCTGTTTGATTGAGTGTGTGGACAGGTGTCTTTTATACAGGTAACGAGTTCAAACAGGTGCAGTTAATACAGGTAATGAGTGGAGAACAGGAGGGCTTCTTAAAGAAAAACTAACAGGTCTGTGAGAGCCGGAATTCTTACTGGTTGGTAGGTGATCAAATACTTATGTCATGCAATAAAATGCAAATTAATTACTTAAAAATCATACAATGTGATTTTCTAGATTTTTGTTTTAGATTCCGTCTCTCACAGTTGAAGTGTACCTATGATAAAAATTACAGACCTCTACATGCTTTGTAAGTAGGAAAACCTGCAAAATCGGCAGTGTATCAAATACTTGTTCTCCCCACTGTATATATATATATATAATAGAATTATTGTACAATTAACTGTGTCCATAAGGTGTAGATAGTAAGTATAGACCGGAAGTAGAGGCCTGGGCATTGTTGTTCACTAATTTACTCCAAGTAGGGAAAGGATGGCGGGGTTGAAAAGTAATAAAGGGGAGTATATATATAAAACACATGGGGGATTGGAAGTGATGCAGACAATTACATTTGATAGAAGTTACAATCTATCTGCAATATTAAGCTGATTCATCCCCCCCTCCAAAATAAATAAATAAATTAATTAATTAAAAAAAGAATTAGATAACAAACCCAATTTTGATAAACTCCCTTATCTACTGGGTGAAATACCAGTGTGCCATCACTGCAGCAAGATTTGTGACCTGTTGCCACAAGAAAAGGGCAACCAGTGAAGAACAAACACAATTTTAAATACAACCCATACTTATGTTTATTTATTTTCCCAGTTGTACTTTAACTATTTGCACATTGTTACAACACTGTATATATATACATAATATGACGTTTGAGAGCTTCAAGTTCCTTGGTGTCCACATCACCAACAAACTATCATGGTCCAAACACACCAAGACAGTCGTGAAGAGGGCACGACAAAGCCTATTCCCCCTCAGGAGACTGAAAAGATTTGGCATGGGTCCTCAGATCCTCAAAAGGTTATACAGCTGCACCATCGAGAGCATCCTGACTGGTTGCATCACTGCCTGGTATGGCAACTGCTCGGCCTCCGACCGCAAGGCACTACAGAGGGTAGTGCGTACGGCCCAGTACATCACTGGGGCCAAGCTTCCTGCCATCCAGGACCTCTATACCAGGCGGTGTCAGAGGAAGGCCCTCAAAATTGTCAAAGACTCCAGACACCCTAGTCATAGACTGTTCTCTCTGCTACTGCACGGCAAGTGGTACCGGAGCGCCAAGTCTAGGTCCAAAAGGCTTCTCAACAGCTTCTACCCACAAGCCATAAGACTCCTGAACAGCTAATCATGGCTACCCAGACTACTTGCACTGCCCCCCCACCCCCACCCCATATTTTACGCTGCTGCAACTCTGTTAATTATTTATGCATAGTCACTTTAACTCTACCCACATGTACATATTACCTCAGCTACCTCAACTAGCCGGTGCCCCCGCACATTGACTCTGCACCGGTACCCCCCTGTATATATAGCCTCCCTACTGTTATTTTATTTTACTTCTGCAGTTTTTTTCTCAACACTTTTTTTGTTGTTGTTGTTTTATTTTACTTAAAAAAATAAAAAATGCATTGTTGGTTAAGGGCTGTAAGTAAGCATTTCACGGTAATGTCTACACCTGTTGTATTCGGCGCATGTGGCAAATACAATTAGATTTTATTTTGATTTGAAATGTCTTTATTATTTTGGAACTTCTGAGTGTAATGTTTACTGTTAATATTTATTGTTAATTTCACTTTTGTTTACTATCTACTTCACTTGCTTTGGCAATGTTAACATACGTTTCCCATGTCAATAAAGCCCTTAAATTGAATTGAAATTGAATTGAGAGGGATAGTTAGATAAGTAGAGGGATAGAGGAAGGAGGGATGGAGTTAGAGAGAGAGTTTGATTATGTCTGTTCCTTCCGATTATATGAAACCCTACTAAAATGTCACTGGGATGGAGGGAGACGGGAGGAGAGAAGACAGCGCTCTGACTATGCAGGATGGATTCACACACAGTACATAATTCCTGTTTTGATGTAACAACATTACAAATGTGTGTGCAAACACTCACAAGCACACACACACTGTAGCCTATACATAATGAGTCATATCCTTAGATGAGCAACATGAATGTGAAATGTGATTATAGATAGGAAGCAAGACGTGTTACGGTTATCCCATAAACGATCGTGTCACACTGAAACTTGATACTAATTGGCAATTTTCCACTGCACAGTAAGATGACACACGCACATGCACCTGCAATCACACACAGCGTGGAGATGAAATGCTGATACAATATTACAGAATTACATCTGTAAGAGGGAGAGTGGTCATATAATATCATAGTTATGGTAGCTAAGGCACTCTAATCCAAAATAATGTGATTTAGCATTTAGAATAGAATTCACTTGAGGTTACATTGTTGTGAATGGTTCTCTAATGTTTCATTGAGTACTTGTGTATAGTATTACAAGCACTTGAAATATTTGTTTTTAATAGTTTAGTTGAATGGTTTTCTAACGAGGCATAATGGAAGCATTCATTCCACACTCAGGGCCTAATATAATCCTAACTTGAGATCAGCGCACACAACTTTTGAGAAGGAGGCAAGGAGACATGACAGATTCAGCCACTGAGAGAAAGAGAGAGAGAGCGAGAGAGAGCAAGAGAGAGCGAGAGAGAGCGATAGAGAGCGATAGAAGAAAGCGAGAGAGAATGATAGAGAGAGAGAGCGCGAGACAAAGCGAGAGAGAGCGAGAGAGAGCGATAGAGAGAGAGAGAGAAAGAGAGAGAGCGAGAGAGAGAGAGAGTGAGAGAGAGCGAGAGAGAGCGAGAGAGAGCGATAGAAGAAAGCGAGAGAGAATGATAGAGAGAGAGAGCGCGAGAGAGCGATAGAGAGCGACAGAGCGCGAGACAAAGCGAGAGAGCGAGACAGAGAGAGAGCGAGAGAGAGCAAGAGAGATAGCGAGAGAGAGATAGAGAGAGAGAGCAATAGAGAGAGAGAGAGAGAGACAGAGCGCTAAAGAGAGAGAGCGAGAGAGAGAGAGAATGAGAGAGAGCGAGACAGAGAGAGAGAGCAAGAGAGAGCGCGAGAGAGATCGAGAGAGAGAGAGAGAGAGAGAGAGAGAGAGAGAGAGAGAGAGAGAGAGAGAGAGAGAGAGAGGAGAGAGAGAGATGTATGTAGAGCAGAATTGGGCCAATACCCCCTCCTTATTCGAATAGAAAAAAGAGCCATCAAATTTTACAACCATCTAAAAACAAGTGACCCCAAAACATTCCATCACACAGCTCTACTATGTCAATAGATAAAGAAGAGAAGAGTCCCCTCAGCCAGCTGGTTCTGAGTCTCAGTTCACTAACCAAAACCAACCTCATAGAGCCTCAGGACAGTACTCAGAAAATCTGGCCCAACCAAATCATCACAAAGCAAAAATAAAAATATATCACCTATTGGAAAGACACCACAAAAACTTCAATGTTATTTGGCTCTAAACAGACAGTACATGGTGGCAGACTATCTGACCACTGTGACTGATAGAAAACTGAGGAAAACAATGACTAGTTAGACTGGCTATAGAGACGTCAGGACAGGCTGTGCTCAATCTGCCCCCGGGGAGAGGTAGAGACAGAGCTGCATTTCCTACTACACTATGACAAATACTCAGACCTAAGAGAATCTTTCTTTCCCAAAATTATCATTCAGTACAAATAATTTGAAACTATAAAAGAGGAAGATAAAAACAAATATTTATTGGGTGAAAAGCCAAAATGTGCAATTTCGTTAGCCAAATATGTGTCCTCCTGCCACAACCTGAGGGACAGCCAGTGAAAAGTGTAATGTAATGTCAATAATATTTCCTGTTTTGTTTTGGCTTTCACACCATGTCATGTGTCTTCTCAGTCAGGTTGAGACTGGTCGACTACTATTGCTTTAATGTATTGTTATTCTCATTAATATTGTTGTTGTAGTTGCTGTTAATGGTAATCCCATTTCCACTACTACTATAATTATTGCTGTTGGTCCCACCATTTTTGTTATATGTATACTTTGACAATGTAAGTAATTTAACTTGCCATGTCAATAAAGTCTATTGAATTGAATTGAATTGAATTGAGAGAGAGAGAGAGAGAGAGAGAGAAATGACTAGACAACCGGAAACACAGACCAATCTTTTTATGTATACAGCAAGGTGGCTACAAAAGGTCATATTGATCCAGGATGAAACTTGGATCAATATTATTTAAGTTATTACAAAATATATCCTAAGTTTCATCCTGGATCAATATGTCCTTTTATAGCCACCTTGGGAAATACATAAAAAGATTGGTCTGTGTTTCTGATTTAGAATGTTTAATAGTATTCAGATAAAGGACCTTGAACTAAAATATAAAAATGAATAGCTCCAAAACATTCAGCTAAAGAGTTAACGGTTTTGAATACAGTTGAAATTGAGAGCTATAAATCCTGGTAGTTTTTTAAATAATCTAGTAGAATTTGTAACGCTGACGGTAAATCGCTAGACATAAGAGTGTCTGCAAAATGACTAAAACGTACATGTAAAATGCTAAACACATAATTACACTGAACAAAAATATAAATGCAACATGCAACAATTTCAAAGATTTTACTGAGTTACAGCTCATATAAGGAAATCAGTCAATTGAAATAAAATAACTAGGCCCAAATCTATGTATTTCACATGACTGGGAATACAGATATGCATCTGTTGGTCACAGATACCTTTAAAAAAAAGGTAGGGGTGTGGATCAGAAAGTCAGTATCTGATGTAACCACCATTTGCCTCACGCAGCGCGACACATCTCTTTTGCATAGAGTTGATCAGGCTGTTGATTGTGGCCTGTGGAATGTTGTCCCACTCCTCTTAAATGGATGTGCGAAGTTGCTGGATATTGGCGGGAACTGGAACAAGCTGTCATACACGTTGATCCAGAGCATCCCAAACATGCTCAATGGGTGACATGTCTGGTGAGTATGCAGGCCATGGAAGACCTGGGACATTTTCAGCTTCCAGGAATTGCGTACAGATCCTTGCGACATGGGGCTGTCAATTATCATGCTGAAACATGAGGTGATAGCGGTGGATGAATGGCACGTCAATGGGCCGCAGGATCTCGTCACGGTATCTCTGTGCATTGAAATTGCTATCGATAAAATGCAATTGTGTTAATTGTCTGTAGCTTATGACTGCCTATATCATAACCCCACCGCCGCCATGGGGCACTCTGTTCACAACGTTGTTATCATCAAACCGCTCGCCCACACGACACCATACACGCTTGTCTGCCATCCGCCCGATACAGTAGAAACCGGTATTCATCTGTGAAGCACACTTCTCCAGTGTGCCAGTGGCCATCGAAGGTGAGCATTTGCCCACTGAGTCAGTTATGCTTTTCTGGACCACCAGGCTGCTGATGTCATGTAGCCTGTCTTTTTTTATGTTTACACTTTTTCATAACGACAACATCAAGTTTGATGTCAGGCGACAATAGAATGTCCAGTCTGCTGTCCTCACTTGCTTCAAGATGTCCACCATTGTTCCTGTACCCAAGAAAGCGAAGGTAACTGAACTAAAAGACTATCGCCCCATAGAACTCACTTCTGGCATCATGAAGTGCTTTGAGAGGCTAGTTAAGGATCATATCACCTCCACCTCACCCGACACCCTAGAACTACTGCAATTCGGATACCGCCCAAATAGATCCACGGATGATGCAATCGCCATCACACTGCCCTATACCATCTGGACAAGAGGAATACCTACAGTTGAAGTCGGAAGTTTACATTCAGCTTAGCCAAATTCATTTAAACTCTGTTTTTCACAATTCCTGACATTTAATCCTAGTAAAAAATTCCCTGTCTTAGGTCAGTTAGGATCACCACTTTATTTTAAGAATGTGAAATGTCAGAATAATAGTAGAGAGAATGATTTATTTGAGCTTTTATTTATTTCATCACATTCCCAGTTTGTCAGAAGTTTACATACACTCAATTAGTATTTGGTAGCATTGCCTTTAAATTGTTTAACTTGGGTCAAATGTTTCGGGTAGCCTTCCACAAGCTTCCCACAATAAGTTGGGTGATTTTGGCCCATTCCTCCTGACAGAGCTGGTGTAACTGAGTCAGGTTTGTAGGCCTCCTTGCTCGCACACGCTTTTTCAGTTCTGCCCACAAACTTTCTATAGGATTGAGGTCAGGGCTTTGTGATGGCCACTCCAATACCTTGACTTTGTTGTCCTTAAGCCATTTTGCCACAACTTTGGAAGTATGCTTGGGGTCATTGTCCATTTGGAAGACCCATTTGCGACCAAGCTTTAACTTCCTGACTGATGTCTTGAGATGTTGCTTTAATATATCCACATAATTTTCCTTCCTCATGATGCCATCTATTTTGTGAAGTGCACCAGTCCATCCTGCAGCAAAGCACCCCCACAGCATGATGCTGCCACCCCCGTGCTTCACGATTGGGATGGTGTTCTTCGGCTTGCAAGCCTTCCCCTTTTCTTCCAAACATAACGATGGTCATTATGGCCAAACAGTTCTATTTTTGTTTCATCAGACCAAAAGTACGATCTTTGTCCCCATGTGCAGTTGCAAACCGTAGTCTGGCTTTCTTATGGCGGTTTTGGAGCAGTGGCTTCTTCCTTGCTGAGCGGCCTTTCAGGTTATGTCGATATAGGACTTGTTTTACTGTGGATATAGATACTTTTGTACCTGTTTCCTCCAGCATCTTCACAAGGTCCTTTGCTGTTGTTCTGGGATTGATTTGCACTTTTCGCACCAAAGTACGTTCATCTCTAGGAGACAGAACGCGTCTCCTTCCTGAGCGGTATGACGGCTGCGTGGTCCCATGGTGTTTATACTTGCGTACTATTGTTTGTACAGAAGAACGTGGTACCTTCAGGCATTTGGAAATTGCTCCCAAGGATGAACCTGACTTGTGGAGGTATACATTTTCTTTTCTGAGGTCTTGGCTGTTTTCTTTTGATTTTCCCATGATGTCAAGCAAAGAGGCACTGAGTTTGAAGGTAGGCCTTGAAATACATCCACAGGTATACCTCCAATTGACTCAAATGACGTCAATTAGCCTATCAGAAGCTTCTAAAGCCATGACATCATTTCTGGAATTTTCCAAGCTGTTTAAAGGCACAGTCAACTTAGTGTATGTAAACTTCTGACCCACTGGAATTGTGATACAGTGAATTATAAGTGAAATAATCTGTCTGTAAACAATTGTTGGAAAAATTACTTGTGTCATGCACAAAGTAGATGTCCTGACTGACTTGCCAAAACTATAGTTTGTTAACAAGATATTTGTGGAGTGGTTGAAAAACGAGTTTTAATGACTCCAACCTAAGTGTATGTAAACTTCAGACTTCAAATGTATGTAAGAATGCTGTTAATTGACTATAGCTCAGCATTCAACACCATTGTACCCCCCAAGCTCATCATTAAGCTTTGGTCTGAACCCCACCCTGTGCAACTGGGTCCTGGACTGCCTGAAGGGCCGCCCCCAGGTGGTGAACGTAGGCAACAACACCTCCACTACGTTGATCCTCAACATAGTGGCCCCACAAGGATGCGTGCTCAGCTGCCTCCTGTAGTCCCTGTTTACCCATGATTGCGTGGCCACGCCTCCAACTCAATCATCAAGTCTGCAGACGACACAACAGTGGTAGGCTTGATTACCAACAACAACGAGACAGCATACAAGGCGTAGGTGAGGGCCCTGGCGGAGTGGTGCCAGGAAAATAACCCTCAACAAAACGAAGGAGCAGCAAAGGGAGTACCCCCTCATCCACATCGACGGGACCGCAGTGGAGAAGGTCAAAAGCTTCAAGTTCCTCAGCGTACACATTACTGACAATCTGATATGTTTTATTTAGCACTTTCTTGGTTACTACATGCTTCCATACAGTAAGGGAAAAAAGTATTTGATCCACTGCTGATTTTGTACGTTTGCCCACTGACAAAGAAATGATCAGTCTATAATTTTAATGGTAGGTTTATTTGAACAGTGAGAGACAGAATAACAACAAAAAAATCCAGAAAAACGCAAAAATGTTATAAATTGATTTGCATTTTAATGAGGGAAATAAGTATTTGACTCCCTCTCAATCAGAAAGATTTCTGGCTCCCAGGTATCTTTTATACAGGTAACGAGCTGAGATTAGGAGCACACTCTTAAAGGGAGTGCTCCTAATCTCATCTTGTTACCTGTATAAAAGACACCTGTCCACAGAAGCAATCAATGAATCAGATTCCAAACTCTCCACCATGGCCAAGACCAAAGAGCTCTCCAAGGATGTCAGGGACAAGATTGTAGACCTACACAAGGCTGGAACGGGGCTACAAGACCATCTCCAAGCAGCTTGGTGAGAAGGTGACAACAGTTGGTGCGATTATTCGCAAATTTAAGAAACACAAAAGAACTGTCAGTCTCCCTCGGCCTGGGGCTCCATGCAAGATCTCACCTCGTGGAGTTGCAATGATCATGAGAACGGTGAGGAATCAGCCCAGAACTACACGGGAGGATCTTGTCAATGATCTCAAGGCAGCTAGGACCATAGTCACCAATAAAACAATTGGTAACACACTACGCCGTGAAGGACTGAAATCCTGCAGCGCCCGCAAGGTCCCCCTGCTCAAGAAAGCACATATACAGGCCCGTCTGAAGTTTGCCAATGATCATCTGATTGATTCAGAGGAGAACTGGGTGAAAGTGTTGTGGTCAGATGAGACCAAAATCGAGCTCTTTGGCATCAACTCAACTCGCCGTGTTTGGAGGAGGAGGAATGCTGCCTATGACCCCAAGAACACCATCCCCACCGTCAAACATGGAGGTGGAAACATTGTGCTTTGGGGGTGTTTTTCTGCTAAGGGGACAGGACAACTTCACCGCATCAAAGGGACGATGGACGGGGCCATGTACCGTTAAATCTTGGGTGAGAACCTCCTTCCCTCAGCCAGGGCATTGAAAATTGGTTGTGGATGGGTATTCCAGCATGACTATGACCCAAAACACACGGCCAAGGCAACAAAGGAGTGGCTCAAGAAGAAGCACATTAAGGTCCTGGAGTGGCCTAGCCAGTCTCCAGACCTTAATCCCATAGAAAATCTGTGGAGGGAGCTGAAGGTTCGAGTTGCCAAACGTCAGCCTCGAAACCTTAATGACATGGAGAAGATCTGCAAAGAGGAGTGGGACAAAATCCCTCTTGAGATGTGTGCAAACCTGGTGGCCAACTACAAGAAACGTCTGACCTCTGTGATTGCCAACAAGGGTTTTGCAACCAAGTACTAAGTCATGTTTTGCAGAGTTGTCAAATACTTATTTCCTTCATTAAAATGCAAATCAATTCATAACATTTTTGACATGCATTTTTCTGTTTTTTGTTGTTGTTATTCTGTCTCTCACTGTTCAAATAAACCTACCATTAAAATTATAGACTGATCATTTCTTTGTCAGTGGGCAAACGTACAAAATCAGCAGGGGATCAAATACTTTTTTCCCCTCACTGTATGTGTTATTTCATAGTTTTGATGTCTTAACTATTATTCTACAATGTAGAAAATTGTAAAAATAAAGAAAAACGCTTGAATTAATAGGTGTTCTAAAACTTTTGACCGGTAGTGTATAAACATATATATATATTTATATATACACACACTCCGGACTCTGACATTGCTCGTCCTAATATTTCTATATTTCTTAATTCCATTATTTTACTTTTAGATTTATGTGTATTGTTACTGCACTGCTAGAGCTAGGAACACAAACATTTCGCTACACCCACAATAACATCTGCTAAACATTTGTATGTTACCAACAAAATTTGATTTGATTTTAGGAATGACATTTACTCTCACGGGTGGCCAATAAGATCTAGCTGAAAGCCACACCCCCTGAAAATAACCTAAGGATTACATTAAAAAAGACCCAGTAGGAAAGTAAAAAATACCCAACTAATGGTTAAATTAATCCATGTTCGGGTAATCCCAACATGTTGGGTTATTCACGCAAACCAGCTGGCTGGGTCAAAATAAGCCAGTGTGCGTTCTGTTCAGTATTTACGCTGGGTAGAGATGGGCATGGTTATTAGAATATTAGAATATCCTAATTGTTTACAAAGAAATATAGTCTTAATTTAATGAAAAGGGTTTGTCTAAAATTGAATCAAATTATCTATGTGAACTTGCTACATACAACAATAGACATCACATTTACATTTACGTCATTTAGCAGACGCTCTTATCCAGAGCGACTTACAAATTGGTGCATTCACCTTGAGATAACCAGTGGGATAACCACTTTACAATGTTGTTGTTTTTTTTTTTTTTGGGGGGGGGGGGTAGAAGGATTACTTTATCCTATCCCAGGTATTCCTTAAAGAGGTGGGGTTTCAAATGTCTCCGGAAGGTGGTGAGTGACTCCGCTGTCCTGGCGTTGTGAGGGAGCTTGTTCCACCATTGGAGTGCCAGAGCAGCGAACAGTTTTGACTGGGCTGAGCGGGAACTGTGCTTCCGCAGAGGTAGGGGAGCCAGCAGGCCAGAGGTGGATGAACGCAATGCCCTCGTTTGGGTGTAGGTACTGATCAGAGCCTGAAGGTACGGAGGTGCCGTTCCCCTCACAGCTCCGTAGGCAAGCACCATGGTCTTGTTGCAGATGCGAGCTTCAACTGGAAGCCAGTGGAGTGTGCAGAGGAGCGGGGTGACGTGAGAGAACTTGGGAAGGTTGAACACCAGACGGGCTGCGGCATTCTGGATGAGTTGTAGGGGTTTAATGGCACAGGCAGGGAGCCCAGCCAACAGCGAGTTGCAGTAATCCAGACGGGAGATGACAAGTGCCTGGATTAGGACCTGTGCTGCTTCCTGTGTAAGGCAGGGTCGTACTCTCCAAATGTTGTAGAGCATGAACCTACAGGATCGGGTCACCGCCTTGATGTTAGCGGAGAACGACAGGATGTTGTCCAGGGTCACGCCAAGGCTCTTCACACTCTGGGAGGAGGACACAACGGAGTTGTCAACCGTGATGGCGAGATAATGGAACAGGCAGTCCTTCCCCGGGAGGAAGAGCATGACATTAGACATTCCAATAAAAGTATTTATTTATTTATATATTAAGTATCTATAAAAAAGACGTACCGGTAGCCTACACACTTTTCACATCTGTTATTATCAAAGCAGCTCTACCATCAGAGGCTCCATGTGTAGCAAGTGAAGTGGGAGATTTCTAATCAATGCAAAATGGAATTAAAATTACGGAATTAAGTTGGCTAAATGAGAAGGAGTAGGCTACAATGATCAACCAACAGGTAGGCTGTTGTTTAATATGAATGGAGTTGTTGTAGACAAGGGCGCGAGGAGTGCAGCAATATAGCCTCAATTATCCCTGCTACTTTAGCTAGCTAGCTTCTTTACAACTATTTGATGCAGTCAAGACAGCCACTACCAGATGGTATGACAGATAACCTACTGCAGCAACAAGTTTGGCGGTTTGGCTACTTTCTCTCTGTCTCTCCCTCCATGTCAGACACGCCGGCCCCTGCTCCTCACGCGCCCCTCCTCCAAAAATGTATGATATATTCGAATAGTGAAATAATTTCAAATGCCCATCCCTAGCGCTGGGTTACCAAATGACCCAAATTGGGTTGTTTTGAACCCAGCATTTGAAAGAAAAATAACAACAACATTTTGATGATTAGATTTAAATTAAGCTTTGCCTTCAATGGCCATTGAAGCATACAGTCAACACATGTGCATTCAGGGATACATTAAACAATTCACTGACTGCCAGCCATTAACTTTCTCATTATCTAAATACAACAGAATTACTGCCATTCATCAAACGAAGAGATATCATAAATCATATTCCAGATGAGATGAAAATAGTCTGGGTGGCCATTTGATTAATAGTCAGCAGTCTTATTTACATTTTACATTTGAGTCATTTAGCAGACACTCTTATCCAGAGCGACTTACAGTTAGTGAGTGCATACATTTTTTTCATATTGGTCCCCCGTAGGGGTGGAAGCTGTTAAGCTTGGGGGTGGAAGCTGTTAAGGAGCCTTTTGGACCTAGACTTGGTGGTCCGGTACCGCTTGCTGTGCGTTAGCAGAGAGAACAGTCTATGACTTGGGTGACTGGAGTCTGATAATTTTTTGGGCCTTCCTCTGACACCGCCTGGTATATAGGTCCTTGGTGGCAAGATGCTTGGCCCCAGTGATGTACTGGGCCGTACGCACAGCCCTCTGTTGCGCCTTACGGTCGGAAGCCGAGCAGTTGACATACCAGGCGGTGATGCAACCGGTCAGGATGGTGCAGCTGTATAACTTTTTGAGGATCTGGGGACCCATGCTAAATCTTTTCAGTCTCCTGAGGGGGAAAAGGTGTTGTCGTGCCCTCTTCACGACTGTCTTGGTGTGTTTGGACCATGATAGCTTGTTGGTGATGTGGACACCAAGGAACTTCAAACTCTCGACCTGCTCCACTACAGCCCTGTCGATGTTAATGTGGGCCTGTTCGGCCCGCCTTTTCCTGTAGTCCACGATCATCTCCTTTGTCTTGCTCACATTGAGGGAGAGGTTGTTTTCCTGGCACCACACTGCCAGGTCTCTGACCTCCTCCTTATAGGCTGTCTCATCGTTGTCGGTGATCAGGCCTACCACTGTTGTGTCGTCAGCAAACTGAATGATGGTGTTGGAGTCGTGCTTGGCCACGCAGTCGTGGGTGAACAGGGAGTACAGGAGGGGACTAAGCACGCACCCCTGAGGGGCCCCGGTGTTGAGGATCAGCGTGGCAGATGTGTTGTTACCTACCCTTACCACCTGGGGCGGCCCGTCAGGAGGTGGGGGAGGTGTTTAGTCCCAGGGTCCTTAGCTTAGTGATGAGCTTTGTGGGCATTATGGTGTTGAATACTGAGCTGTAGTCAATGAACAGCATTCTCACATAGATGTTCCTTTTGTCCAGATGGGAAAGGGCAGTGTGGAGTGCGTTTGAGATTGCGTCATCTGTGGATCTGTTGGGGCGGTATGCGAATTGGAGTGGGTCTAGGGTTTCCGGGATGATGGTGTTGATGTGAGCCATGACCAGCCTTTCAAAGCACTTGATGGCTACCGACGTGAGTGCTACGAGGTGGTAGTCATTTAGGCAGGTTACCTTCGCATTCTTGGGCACAGGGACTATGGTGGTCTGCTTGAAACATGTAGGTATTACAGACTCGGTCAGGGAGAGGTTGAAAATGTCAGTGAAGACACTTGCCAGTTGGTCCGCGCATGCTCTGAATACACGCCCTGGTAATCCGTCTGGCCCGGCGGCCTTGTGAATGTTGACCTGTTTAAAGGTCTTGCTCACATCTGCTACAGAGAGCGTGATCACACAGTCGTCCAGAACAGCTGGTATGCATATAACTGTAAATTGATTAAATATGGATTATGATACTGGCCAGTATATCAAAGGATAAACACAAACACGTCCATACTTCCACTCTCTCACACTTAGCCTTCCCTTCTAGACAGAGAAGGCAGGCACTCTGTGAAGGCCTCCCTTCATAGAATGAACCATGCATTCAGAAGGTGTTTTTAGTTCACCAAAATTCCATAATACAGTATAATGTCCTACTCTATGTTTGAACTGGTAGATCATCACACTGATTAAACACAGTGACATCTTTCCTAAAGAACATCACAGTGACAGTGAGATAATTCCTAAAGAACATCACAGTGACATCATTCCTATAGAACATCAGAGTGGCATCATTCCTAAAGAACATCACAATGACAGTGACATCTTCCTAAAGAACATCACAGTGACATCTTCCTAAAGAACATCAAGAACATCACAGTGACACATGTATATTTTTCCACTATGTGAAACGCACTATGAGCGAAATCATGACCCATGGTGTTATAATCACATCATTAAACACCTCCTAGCCTGTTAAACAACAGAGTCATAGTGTTATAACCTCCTAGCCTGTTAAACAAGAGAGTCATAGTGTTATAACCTCCTAGCCTGTTAAACAACAGAGTCATAGTGTTATAACCTCCTAGCCTGTTAAACAACAGAGTCATAGTGTTAGAACCTCCTAGCATGTTAAACAACAGAGTCATAGTGTTATAACCTCCTAGCCTGTGAAACAACAGAGTCAATGGTGTTATAAACTCCTAGCCTATTAAACAACAGAGTCATAGTGTTATAACCTCCTAGCCTGTTAAACAACAGAGTCATAGTGTTAGAACCTCCTAGCCTGTTAAACAACAGAGTCATGGTGTTATAACCTCCTAGCCTGTTTAACAACAGAGTCATGGTGTTATAACCTCCTAGCCTGTTAAACAACAGAGTCATGGTGTTATAACCTCCTAGCCTGTTAAACAACAGAGTCATAGTGTTATAACCTCCTAGCCTGTTAAACAACAGAGTCATAGTGTTAGAACCTCCTAGCCTGTTAAACAACAGAGTCATGGTGTTATAACCTCCTAGCCTGTTTAACAACAGAGTCATGGTGTTATAACCTCCTAGCCTGTTAAACAACAGAGTCATGGTGTTATAACCTCCTAGCCTGTTAAACAACAGAGTCATAGTGTTATAACCTCCTAGCCTGTTAAACAACAGAGTCATAGTGTTATAATCTCCTAGTCTGTTAAACAACAGAGTCATAGTGTTATAACCTCCTAGCCTGTTAAACAACAGAGTCATAGTGTTATAATCTCCTAGTCTGTTAAACAACAGAGTCATAGTGTTAGAACCTCCTAGCCTGTTAAACAACAGAGTCATAGTGTTATAACCTCCTAGCCTGTTAAACAACAGAGTCATAGTGTTATAACCTCCTAGCCTGTTAAACAACAGAGTCATAGTGTTAGAACCTCCTAGCCTGTTAAACCACAGAGTCATGCCCTTTCCCTGTACCTCAGAGTGACTGTTAAAACATTAAAAGGACACGCTGCAGGGACAGAACGCTGCAGGGACAGAACGCTGCAGGGACAGAACGCTGCAGGGACAGAACGCTGCAGGGACAGAACGCTGCAGGGACAGAACGCTGCAGGGACAGAACGCTGCAGGGACAGAACGCTGCAGGGATAGAACGCTGCAGGGACAGAACGCTGCAGGGACAGAACGCTGCAGGGACAGAACGCTGCAGGGACAGAACGCTGCAGGGACAGAACGCTGCAGGGACAGAACAAAGCCAATCAAAAAAGAACCATTGCGCTCACCCAAAAGTTTGATTGGTGCGTAAATCTTGCGAACCTAGATAAGCAAAAAAAGTTGCTGCAGGTTCTTTTTGAGTGCAGACCCATCACACTTTTCTGCTTATAGAGACAGAAAAAAAAACTAGCACTACAAACCCCTCCTGTCTGTTTCAACACACACACACACACACACACACACACACACACACACACACACACACACACACACACACACACTACAAACCCTTCTGTCTGTGGCTGTTCCAACACACTGACAGTAACAGCAGGGAACAGGGACTCCTATTGAATAGTGTTTCAACAGTGAGCTGTTGGTGTGTGTGTGTGTGTGTGTGTGTGTGTGTCTGTGTATGCATGTTTAAATCAAAGAAGTTGTTTGCGGTGATGCCAGGTATGCCATTTGCCATGTCAATCTTCCTGGTGCCGGACATTGTTCACACAGAGTCAACAGAAGTGCTGTAGCGTTTCCTCAATCCATCACACAGACAGACAGGCACTGCACTTCCACTCTACCAGGCCAGACCATGAAATACATTACACCTGACACAACTAAACCCCCACTCTACCAGGCCAGACCGTGTGTGTGTGTGTGTGTGTGTGTGTGTGTGTGTGTGTGTGTGTGTGTAGCACTACGTCCTGAAGCCCAGTGTAATCCATAGCTCCATGTCCAGGCAGCATCACGTCAGTGATATATGACTGCTGAGTAACCACTGCTGGGGTGGAGGTAGGGGTCACATACAGACTAGCTTCTACTACTACTCTAGTCTACTATCTGAGACATAGTGGAGAGAGAGCGAGAGCGAGAGAGAGAGAGAGAGAGAGAGAGAGAGAGAGAGTGAGAGAGAGAGAGAGAGAGAGAGAGAGAGAGAGAGAGAGAGAGAGAGAGAGAGAGAGAGAGAGAGAGAGAGAGGAAAGAGAGAGAAGAGAGGAGAGAGAGAGAGAGAGAGGGGGGGGGGGAGGGAGAGAGACAGGGAGAGAGAGAGAGACGGGGGAGAGAGAAAGAGAGAGAGAGGAGTCAGATCAAGACTAACCTCTACTCTAGTCTCTAGTCTACGTCATCTGAGACACCGGGAGGCAGGGAGGGAGGGAGAGAGCAGAAGGGAGGGAGAGAGAGCAAGAGAGAGAGAGAGAGATACGTATACAACTGGTAGAACAGCAAAGTGCTTCAATTTACACATTTTGTTTGTTCACATAGAAAATACGGACCATCGATTTTATAATTGTTGTTATTTCGCGGCCATACAGGAAAGAAATAACCCTGTTATAGCCTTTGGGAACCCCACCCCTGTGTTGTACTGCTGCCACTATGAAAGAAGAGAGTGAGAGAAGTACAACTGAATGCATTCAACTGAAATGTGTCTTCCGCATTTAACCCAGCCCCTCTGAATCAGAGAGGTGTGGGGGCCTGCCTTAATCAACATGAACGTCATCGGCGCCCGGGGAGCAGTTTTTGGGGGTTAACTGCCTTGCTCAAGGACAGAACAATAGATTTTTACCTTTGTCGGCTCGGGGATTCGATTCGGCAACTGACCCAACACTCCTACCCACCAGGCTACCTGCCGCCCCCTGAGAATAGTTGCCTTAGTGAACATCCAACAGCATATCTCTACTCTCTCCCTCTCTCTCTATCCCTCCTCCTTCCCCTCTCTCTCTCTCTCTCTCTCTCTCTCTCTCTCTCTCTCTCTCTCTCTCTCTCTCTCTCTCTCTCTCTCTCTCTCTCTCTCTCTCTCTCTCTCTCTCTCTCTCTCTCTCTCTCTCTCTCTCTCTCTCTCTCTCTCTCTCTCTCTCCCTCTCCCTCTCCCTCGCTCTCTCTTCTCTCTATATACTCTCTAAGTTGACTGAGAACACATTCTCAATTACAGGAACGACCTGGGGAATAGTTACAGGGGACAGAATGAGCCAATTGGAAGCTGGGGATAATTAGGTGGCCATGATGGTATGAGGGCCAAACTGGGCATTTAGCCAGGACACCGGAGTTAATACCCCTTCTCTTACGATAAGTGCCATGGGATCTTTATTAACCACAGAGAGTCAGGACACCCGTTTAACGTCCCATCCGAAAGACAGCACCTCATACAGGGCAATGTCCCCAATCACTGCCCTATGGCACTGGGATATTTTGGTGGGGACCAAAGGAAAGAGTGCTTCCAACTGGCCCTCCAACACCACTTACATCAGCATCTGGTCTCCCATCCAGGACCAACTCTGCTTAGCTTCAAAGGCAAGCCTGCAGTGGGATGCAGGGTGGTATGCTGCTGGCAGGGTGGTATGTTGCTGGCAGGGTGGTAAAATGCTGGCTAAAGTCACAAAATAACAACTAGGCTTTATTATTTTTTAAACATTGAACAATATGTTGATAACTGGTAGAACAAATCAAAAAACAAATCATAAATCTTCTATTCTATATTCAATTTCTTGCAAAAATAAAACAATTTTCGTTATGCAAAACCATATCGGAGACTCAGAGCAGACAAAATCATTTTACAATTACATTAAAACTGTTTTTACATGTAATTTGATACATATCAGGGTTAATTTGCTCATCTATGGCCATAATATTGGGTCAAATGACATTCATTAGACCTATAATTCATTATTCATTACAGCTAAAAGCTAAGTGTGTAAGAAGACTCTAATACTGTCCATAATGTCATTATATGGACAGATCCCATGACGAGAGAATGAGTGGAGGCATGATGATTACCTTCATTCAGACTGGCCTTTTTACAACTGCTACCAAAGAGCATCTGTAACACTGGAAGCTGGTAAAGGAAGGAGGTCAACTCATTATAATGGCTGGAACGAGCCTGTCCTCCGATTTCAAGGGACACCAGCCTCCACAGATCTATATGAAAATGTATGCACTCACTAACTGTAAGTCGCTCTGGATAAGAGCGTCTGCTAAATGACTAAAACGTAAAATGTATATCCCCGCCAACAGCGCAAAGACCAACAAAGACCATACTCCGCTCCAAGGCTTCCTAATCCACTACTAGCTAGTAGCTTCATGGACCCAGATAGCGATTTCCTCTACTGGGCCTAAAATGTGAAATTACTCTTTAGGGTGTTCCAAACCCAAAGACAAATGGCATGGAAATGCATTCTGACACTACACTCTTAGAAAAAAGGGTTCCAAAAGGGTTCTTCGTCTGTCCCCATAAGAGAACCCTTTGAGGAACCCTTTTTGCCTCCACGCAGAAGCCTTTTGGTTCCAGATAAAACCCTTTTGGGATCCATGTAGAACTCTCTGTGGAAAGGGTTCTATGTGGAACCCAAAAGGGTTCTACCTGGAACCGAATAGGGTTCCTCAAAGGGTTCTCCTATGGCAACAGCTGAAGAACCCTTTTAGGTTCTTTACAGAACAAAAATATAAACTCCTCATGCAATAATTTCAAAGATTTTACTGAGTTATAGTTCATATAAGGAAATCAGTCAATTTAAATAAATAAATTAGGCCCTAATCTATGGATTTCACATGGCTGGGAATACAAATATGCATCTGTTGGTCACAGATACCTGTTGATTGTGGCCTGTGGAATGTTGTCCCACTCCTCTTCAATGGCTTTGCGAAGTTGCTGGATATTGTCGGCAACTGGAACACGCTGTCATACACGTCGATCCACAACATCCCAAACATGCTCAATGGGTGACATGTCTGTTGAGTATGCAGGCCATGGAAGAACTGGGACATTTTCAGCTTCCAGGAATTGTGTACAGATCCTTGCGACATTGGGCCGTGCATTATCATGCTGAAACATGAGGTGATGGCGCCGGGTGAATGGCATGACAATGGGCCTCAGGATCTCGTCACGGTATTTCTGTGCATTCAACTTGCAATCAATAAAATGCAATTGTGTTCATTGTCTGTAGCTTATGCCTGCCCAAACCATAACCCCACCGGCACCATGACGCCATACACGTGGTCTGCGGTTGTGAGGCCGGTTGGATGTACTGCCAAATTCTCTAAAACGACGTTGACGGCAGCTTATGGTAGAGAAATGAACATTCAATTCTCTGGCAACAACTCTGCTGGACATTCCTGCAGTCAGCATGCCAATTGCACACTCACTCAAAACTTGAGACATCAGTGGCATTGTGTTGTGTGACAAAACTGAACATTTTAGAGTGGCCTTTTATTGTCCCCGGCACAAGGTGCACCTGTGTAATGATCATGCTGTTTAATCAGCTTCTTGATATGCCACACCTGTCAGGTGGATGGATTATCTTGGCAAAGGAGAAATGCTCACTAACAGGCATGTAAACAAATGTGTGCACAACAGTTTAGAGAAATAAGCTTTTTGTGCATTTGGAACATTTCTGGGATCTTATATTAGAGCTCATGAAACATGGGACCAACACTTTACATGCTGTATTTATATTTTTGTTCAGTGTAGAATAGTGCTGGAAAGCACTGTATTGTTCAGATATGATAGTGTGAAAAGGTTAATGGTGGTAACCAGCCAGTGCAGTACAGCTAGGCTTGGCTCAGCTCAGCTAGTCTCAGGGATTTATAAGAGGGATGGTGTTGGTTCCTCCTCTAGTCTAGATCTTCCTTAGCTCTCTCCTCTCAGTTCTACCGGCCAGATGGTTGTTTGTTCTATCTTCAGCCTCCAGTGCTGAAGCAGCTTGCTGGGAGAAACATGGAGCCAGATAAATGACCAGGTGAATACATGTGCGTTGGTACATGATAAACTCCAACATGTTTATTTTTATCCTGAAAAACTCCCTAGTCCTTGCCGATGACAAGCATACCCATAACATGATACAGCCACAACAATAATTGAAAATATGAAGAGGTACTCAGTGATGTGTTGTTTTAGATTTTCCCCAGACATAACGCTTTTACTTTAGTGCCTTATTGCAAACAGGTATTATTATTATTATTATTATTATTATTATTATTGCATGTTTTGGAAGTCTGTACAGCATCAAAATATTCCTTATTTTCACTCTGTCATTTAGGTTAGTATTGTGGAGTAACTACAGTGTTGTGGATCCATCCTCCGTTTTCTCCTATCACAGCCATTAAACTCTGTAACGCTTCCTCTTCGACAACTAAGTTAGGAAGAAACACCTGTATCTTTGTAGTGACTGGGTGCATTGATACACCATCCAAAGTGTAATTAAAAATGTCATCATGTGTTACAGGAGGGGATTGCAGTTCCGGAGTGATCCACTAGGTGTCATCCTCCGACAACCTTAGGCACCTCCTCACTCATAGTCTGGACTAATCAGTATCCTATTGGTGTCACATGTGTCTACCTGTTCACCTGTGTATTTATGCCCTCACTTCCCTGTGTTCCCTTGCTCTGTTTTCTCTGCTAGTTCTCGATGCCAAACAGTACTGATCAGTGTCTGATTGCGAGATGTATGCACAGGTACTTGAGAAGTGTTCTCCCTGTTTCATTGTTGTTTTCAGTTGGAGTTAGCATTTCATATGTTTTGTATCCTGGCTTCGGGACCACCAGTAAAGATCCTTGTTTCACCATCTCTGCCTACTGCCTACTGTCTATCCTGCACCACACCTGGGTCACACCTCACACCAACCCTTACAATCATGCCCAAAGGGATATTCAATATCTGCTTTTTTTTAAACCGATCTACCAATAGGTGCCCTTCTTTGCGAGGCATTGGAAAACCTCCCTGGTCTTTGTGGTTGAATCTGTGTCTGAAAGTCACTGCTCGACTGAGGAACCTTACAGATAATTGTATGTGTGGGATACAGAAATGAGGTAGTAATTAAAACAATTATGTTAAACGCTATTATTGCACACAGAGTGAGTCCATGCACCTTATTACGTAACTTGTTAAGCACATTTTTACTCCTGAACTTATTCAGGCTTGCCATAACAAAGGGGTTGAATACTTATTGACTCAAGTCATTTCAGCTTTAAATGTTTAATTAATTTGTAAAAAAAAAACGGAAAAACATAATTCTACTTTGACATTATGGGGTATTGTGTGTAGGCCCAGTGACACAAAATCTCAATTTAATACATGTTTAATTCTGGCTGTGACACAACAAAATGTGAAAAGTCAAGGGGTGTGAATAGTTTCTGAAGGCACTGTGGCTTATCACAGCTCCATGAGCCTACATATTCAAATGAGTTATATGTTCCATTTCAGTGGGGGGGGGGTTTTGTCCAGTAAAACTAAGTACAGAAACGCCTGTCAGTCTGCCTGCACGCTTTGTTGCTAAAGTGTAGACAAGCGATAAGCAAGTTCTCCCTAAGCTGTCTGCTCTACCAGCAAGTACCAAACTGTGATTCAGAGAGATGAGAGTCTGTGTGTTTAGTAAGATACAATTCATGGTGGGTTTTCTCTAAATGCATCAAAACCAGGTGAAAGGTTACGCTATGACAATCCAACAAGCATTACAAGGCACCACATCTCTCCTTCTCCATCTCTCCTTCTCCATCTCTCCTTCTCCATCTCTCCTTCTCCATCTCTCCTTCTCCATCTCTCCTTCTCCATCTCTCCTTCTCCATCTCTCCTTCTCCATCTCTCCTTCTCCATCTCTCCTTCTCCATCTCTCCTTCTCCATCTCTCCTTCTCCATCTCTCCTTCTCCATCTCTCCTTCTCCATCTCTCCTTCTCCATCCCCCCCGTCTCTCTCCCCTTATCTCTCCCCCACTTGCTCGCTCTCTTTCTCTACCTTTTCTCACTCTCCCCCTATCTCTCTATCACCGGCTCACTAAACGGGTGACAGCAACTGCCAAAGCTCTGTTTGATGTCAAATGCCTTTTTAAAAGACTTGCCAACATCCATTTAGCAGGATCTGATACTCACAGCTAAACTTACGTTCATTCATCCTAGATAAGAGTTTAACTAATGTGTGTGTTTGTGTGTGTGTGTGTGTGTTTGTGTGTGTGTGTGTGTATTCAGTGATCTGTGTGCTGAGTTCAGTTCAGGATTTTCTACATATTGTTGCTGTATGAATGATGGTTTTCATGTGACCTTCTGTGGAACTGGCAAACTGGCACACTTCCCAGCATGTGTTCTGCTAGACAGCCTAAAAACTCACTGCAGTTTGCAATAAGTCAGAACAGAATAAAGTCTGTTAAACACCAACACACTGCTGTCGTATGCCATTACATTACTTAGCTAACGTAACGAAGATGTATTGATACCCTAATATAACATTATACAATTATATTAATTCAGTATCCAATATGCAATAAACAGATAATTGGGACTCCCTGTGTTGGCCAATACTGTGTTCAATTAGTTGATTATTATATTTGTAGGCATCTTAACATCGCTCATTGATAAGTCTGTCAGGTTTGTGACTTCCTAATAAAATGAGAACATGACAGTCCAAGGCCCCCCAACCACAGGGTTGATGACAGTCCAAGGCCCCCCAACCACAGGGTTGATGACAGTCCAAGGCCCCCCAACCATAAGGTTGATGACAGTCCAAGGGCCCCCAACCACAGGGTTGATGACAGTCCAAGGGCCCCCAACCATAGGGTTGATGACAGTCCAAGGGCCCCCAACCATAGGGTTGATGACAGTCCATCCAGCAAACAGGGAACATTCGTAGAATATTAGCTAAGATTCCCATTAAGTTGTAGTTAGGGTTTTATCTAACATTAGGATGATAAAATCCCCAAAACATTCAAAAAATGTTTTAAATTAAATATCAAATTAAATTAAATTGAATTTGTCACCTGCGCCGAATACAACAGGTGTAGACCTTACCGTGAAATGCTTACTTACAAGCCCTTAACCAACAATGCAGTTTTAAGAATCCTTGGAATGTTCTCCTAAGATTCAGTAAAATGTTGTGCACAACATCTGGAACAACCACCACAGAACATTCCCCAAAAGTTCTCATTAGGTTTCCAGGTAATATAATAATACAATGTACCAGTACTGTTTTCCAGGAAACCAAAAATGGCTCTGTGAAAGTTCCAGAA
Organism: Coregonus lavaretus; assembly: GCF_964263955.1. Lineage (NCBI taxonomy): Eukaryota > Metazoa > Chordata > Actinopteri > Salmoniformes > Salmonidae > Coregonus > Coregonus lavaretus. The sequence continues at coordinate 60,233 of NW_028163539.1, forward strand.
CATTTGTTAGGTTGCGGCAAATATTCTCATAACACAAAAACTGTCCAGCCGTGTTGATGATTATACAATGTTTGTATAAAACATTTGCCTGATGTTGCAAGAACATTCCCAGAACACATTTTGTCTGTTCTTGTCTGTTCTGTATCCCCCCCCCTTCTGCAGTCAAATTACAAAATCGCCCTCTAGTGGCCTCATGGGTGGAACGTTATTCATATTTTTCATAATTAATAAATAACAAAATAAGAAAATGCCAAAATCCTGTGTTTCTATGTCAAATGGTTTTGTTATATTTCAGTCTTCTGTGATGTATATAAAGTGTACTATTGGGATGCAAATTCAAAATGGAATACACTTAAACTCTACAGTAGGGAGAACAAGTATTTGATACACTGCCGATTTTGCAGGTTTTCCTACTTACAAAGCATGTAGAGGTCTGTAATTTTTTATCATAGTTACACTTCAACTGTGAGCGACAAAATCTAAAACAAAAATCCAGAAAATCACATTGTATGATTTTAAAGTAATTAATTTGCATTTTATTGCATGACTTAAGTATTTGATACATCAGAAAAGCATAACTTAATATTTGGTACAGAAACCTTTGTTTGCAATTACAGAAATCATACGTTTCCTGTAGGTCTTGACCAGGTTTGCACACACTGCAGCAGGGATTTTGGCCCACCCATACAGACCTTCTCCAGATCCTTCAGGTTTTGGGGCTGTCGCTGGGCAATACGGACTTTCAGCTCCCTCCAAAGATTTTCTATTGGGTTCAGGTCTGGAGACTGGCTAGGCCACTCCAGGACCTTGAGATGCTTCTTACGGAGCCACTCCTTAGTTGCCCTGGCTGTGTGTTTTGGGTCATTGTCATGCTGGAAGACCCAGCCACGACCCATCTTCAATGCTCTTACTGAGGGAAGGAGGTTGTTGGCCAAGATCTCGCGATACATGGCCCCATCCATCCTACCCTCAATACGGTGCAGTCGTCCTGTCCCCTTTGCAGAAAAGCATCCCCAAAGAATGATGTTTCCACCTCCATGCTTCACGGTTGGGATGGTGTTCTTGGGGTTGTACTCATCCTTCTTCTTCCTCCAAACACGGCGAGTGGAGTTTAGACCAAAAAGCTATATTTTTGTCTCATCAGACCACATGACCTTCTCCCATTCCTGCTCTGGATCATCCAGATGGTCATTGGCAAACTTCAGACGGGCCTGGACATGCGCTGGCTTGAGCAGGGGGACCTTGCGTGCGCTGCAGGATTTTAATCCATGACGGCGTAGTGTGTTACTAATGGTTTTCTTTGAGACTGTGGTCCCAGCTCTCTTCAGGTCATTGACCAGGTCCTGCCGTGTAGTTCTGGGCTGATCCCTCACCTTCCTCATGATCATTGATGCCCCACGAGGTGAGATCTTGCATGGAGCCCCAGACCGAGGGTGATTGACCGTCATCTTGAACTTCTTCCATTTTCTAATAATTGCGCCAACAGTTGTTGCCTTCTCACCAAGCTGCTTGCCTATTGTCCTGTAGCCCATCCCAGCCTTGTGCAGGTCTACAATTTTATCCCTGATGTCCTTACACAGCTCTCTGGTCTTGGCCATTGTGGAGAGGTTGGAGTCTGTTTGATTGAGCGTGTGGACAGGTGTCTTTTATACAGGTAACAAGTTCAAACAGGTGCAGTTAATACAGGTAATGAGTGGAGAACATGAGGGCTTCTTAAAGAAAAACTAACAGGTCTGTGAGAGCCGGAATTCTTACTGGTTGGTAGGTGATCAAATACTTATGTCATGCAATAAAATGCAAATTAATTACTTAAAACTCATAAAATGTGATCTTCTGGATTTTTGTTTTAGATTCCGTATCTCACAGTTGAAGTGTACCTATGATAAAAATTACAGACCTCTACATGCTTTGTAAGTAGGAAAACCTGCAAAATCGGCAGTGTATCAAATACTTGTTCTCCCCACTGTATATCTGACATGGTACAAGTGTTGTTTTTTTAAGCCCATAACCATGTGTGTGAGGTGTATACTTTTGTTTATTTATTTATTTAATTTTTAGTCATTTAGCAGACACTCTTATCCAGAGCGACTTACAGTTCAAAGTTGTTTTGTTTAAGACTTACCAAGAAACACTCTGTGTGACCCTGATTTAGCCCACTGCAGTAAAAGGTTAAAGGTTCCCAGAATGTTTCATTAGGTTGTGGAAACAGTCTGATGGGAACATTGTGGGGACATCACAAAATATATGTTCCCAAAACACAAAAACCTGTCCAGTTGTGTGGATGATTCTACAATGTTTCTTTTAGGGTGCAAAAAACATTCACCTGATATTACAAGAACGTTCCCAGAACACGTTTTGTCTGTTCTTTAAAGGTTCCCAGAATGTTTCATTAGGTTGTGGGAACACTGTGGATAAATTACAAGAGATAGGTTCCCAGATCACAAAATATGCTCAGTTGTGATGACATTCATACAATGTTTAAATTTGGTTGCACAGGACATTCCCTTAATGTTGCAAGAATACTCTTGTGATATTCACGAAGGTTGCACAGTACATTCCCACAATGTTGCATAATGTTCCACAATTTCCAAATAAGTCAGTTTTTATGATGTTCATATAATATTTGTTTTAGGTTTAACATAATATTCCATTGATGTTCACGCAATATACATTTGACCTTGTCTTGGAGGTCCTTAGAACATTTTGAAAACTTTATATTTAAGTTTCACCTAACATTACCAGCATGAAAATTTGTAGCTCTGTAAAGCAGATTGGGATACATCCCCATTATGTTACTCTCTAGATTCAATGGCAATTTACATTTTGGGGCTGTATCATTGGCCCACTACAAGGTGATATAGACCCACAGCAGTTACATTTAAATCACAGGACATTTAAACAGCATTTAATCCTACAAACACAACCATATTTTTGCACTTCATATGTTGGTAAACCGCACATGTGGGGTTTGAACCCGCAATACTTGGTTCCCAAGCCAGGTCTTTTGTCCTCTGCACCACCAGGGAAGCTCTCTTTCAACTTATTTTTTTCAGTATATAGCCATGGCAGTATGGTCAATCAGGAACGTCATGCTTGCCTTTTAGCCTTCTTAGGCATAACTAACCCAGGGAAATACTTGTAACTGGGTTATTCACCATCTTTTATTTATTTAACCCTTATCTTTCCTGCTAAGTTGACTGGGAACACATTCTCATTTAAAGCAACGACCTGGGAAATAGTTGTATGCTGCATACTTCTGGGACCATATTAACAAGGTATCCAAGACTATGAGTGCCGATCTAGGAGTATGAATTATATTGGTTGTGCCGAACATGACACAAGCGCAACCACCAGTCAGCAAGTCAGAGACCCCCGAGCCCCACAGCCGCGACCGGCACGCAAATGCGGCACAAGTAGCCGTCACCTCCACTCAAGCACCACACTCCCCGAGATGGTCCACATACGGCCTCCAAACTATGTCAAATAATTTATTTGGATCCCCATTGGCTTTTGCAGAGGCAGCAGCTATTCTTCCTGGGGTCCACAAAAAACACAAGACATGACAAGTAACAAAACACTGATACACTGATAGACAAGGACAGTCACACAAATGTAAAATACAACCATATACAAACATTACAACAACAAAACATTTAAATAATAATACAAACAAAACAACAACAAAAAAGAATGTGTGTGTTAGTGTGTCTGTGTTTGTTTGTTTGTGTCTGTCCCCTTCACAGTCCCCAACGTTCCATGAGATGTTCTTTTAATCTTTTTTTTAAGGTAATTTTGCTGTTTGCTTCCAGGCGATCATGGCTCTGTATAATACTGTGCGTTGCAGTGAATTCATTTTGCACTTGGGGACTGTAAAGAGATCCCTGGTGGCATGTTTTGTGGGGTATGTATGGTTGTCTGAGCTGAATGTTATTTCATTATGCAGACAATCTGGAATTTTCATTACAGCAATGATTCAACAAGAGAAGCAGTTAATCTCTTGTAACCTTCAAGCAGCGAAGAAAGGCATTTTGTTGATGTTAGTTCTGTATGTGCAGGTAAGGGTAAGGCGTTTTGAGCAGCAGCTTTTACTTGTGTCATGCACAAAGTAGATGTCCTAACCAACTTGCCAAAACTATAGTTTGTTAACAAGAAATGTGTGGAGTGGTTGAAAAACGACCTAACTGTATGTAAACTTCCGACTTCAACTGTATGTATATATATATATATATATATATATATATATATATATATATATATATATATATATATATATATATATATATATATATATATTGGGCTTGGTGTTTTTAAGTCGCTCTGGATAAGAGCATCTGCTAAATGATGTAAATGTAAAATGTAAATATATATATATATATATACACACATACATACATACATACATACACATACACATACATATCCTTAAAAATATATATATTTCCCTTTATTACTTTCCAACCCCACCACCCCTTCCCTGATTGGAGTAAACTAGTGAACAACAATGCTTAGGCCTCTACTTCCTGCTTATACATACTATATACATTTTATGGACACAGTCAATTTTACAATAATTATATTTTGTTTGTTTTTACTCCTGAACTTCCTCTACCCTCAACCTCTCCAATCATTTTCATGATGTCCATCCGGTTTGCTTCTATATGCCATATATTTCTAACTGTGCTCTTTCACAAAAGCTCTCAACCTATAACCTATATACTTATTATGGACATAGAATGCTTAAATTATTAGTTATCTTGTTGTTATTAGTTGTTATTAGTCCCATCCTTCAACTCCATTCAACACCACCCATCAATCTCTTAACACCATCCATATTGGATTTCTATTTGCCATACATTTTTCAACTGTATTGAGATGTTTTACAAAAGTTATGAACCTTTCTATTCTCATTGTTTCTACAGATTGTAAATTGAAAATACAATTTTTTGCTAAAAATATTATTATATTATTGATTGATTGGCTATGACTGCTCGGTCTTTCTTTGCTGCACATGACTATACAGTGAGGGAAAAAAGTATTTGATCCCCTGCTGATTTTGTACGTTTGCCCACTGACAAAGAAATGATCAGTCTATAATTTTAATGGTAGGTCTTATTTGAACAGTGAGAGACAGAATAACAACAACAAAATCCAGAAAAACTCATGTCAAAAATGTTATGAATTGATTTGCATTTTAACGAGGGAAATAAGTATTTGACCCCCTCTCAATCAGAAAGATTTCTGGCTCCCAGGTGTCTTTTATACAGGTAACGAGCTGAGATTAGGAGCACACTCTTAAAGGGAGTGCTCCTAATCTCAGCTTGTTACCTGTATAAAAGACACCTGTCCATAGAAGCAATCAATCAATCAGATTCCAAACTCTCCACCATGGCCAAGACCAAAGAGCTCTCCAAGGATGTCAGGGACAAGATTGTAGACCTACACAAGGCTGGAATGGGCTACAAGACCATCGCCAAGCAGCTTGGTGAGAAGGTGACAACAGTTGTTGCGATTATTCGCAAATCTCCCTCGGCCTGGGGCTCCATGCAAGATCTCACCTCGTGGAGTTGCAATGATCATGAGAACGGTGAGGAATCAGCCCAGAACTACACGGGAGGATCTTGTCAATGAGCTCAAGGCAGCTGGGACCATAGTCACCAAGAAAACAATTGGTAACACACTACGCCGTGAAGGACTGAAATCCTGCAGCGCCCGCAAGGTCCCCCTGCTCAAGAAAGCACATATACAGGCCCGTCTGAAGTTTGCCAATGAACATCTGAATGATTCAGAGGAGAACTGGGTGAAAGTGTTGTGGTCAGATGAGACCAAAATGGAGCTCTTTGGCATCAACTCAACTCGCCGTGTTTGGAGGAGGAGGAATGCTGCCTATGACCCCAAGAACACCATCGCCACCGTCAAACATGGAGGTGGAAACATTATGCTTTGGGGGTGTTTTTCTACTAAGGGGACAGGACAACTTCACTGCATCAAAGGGACGATGGACAGGGCCATGTACCGTTAAATCTTGGGTGAGAACCTCCTTCCCTCAGCCAGGGCATTGAAAATGGGTCGTGGATGGGTATTCCAGCATGACAATGACCCAAAACTCACGGCCAAGGCAACAAAGGAGTGGCTCAAGAAGAAGCACATTAAGGTCCTGGAGTGGCCTAGCCAGTCTCCAGACCTTAATCCCATAGAAAATCTGTGGAGGGAGCTGAAGGTTCGAATTGCCAAACGTCAGGCTCGAAACCTTAATGAGTTGGAGAAGATCTGCAAAGAGGAGTGGGACAAAATCCCTCCTGAAATGTGTGCAAACCTGGTTACCAACTACAAGAAACGTCTGACCTCTGTGATTGCCAACAAGGGTTTTGCCACCAAGTACTAAGTCATGTTTTGCAGAGGGGTCAAATACTTATTTCCCTCATTAAAATGCAAATCAATTTATAACATTTTTGACATGCATTCTTCTGGATTTTTTTGTTGTTATTCTGTCTCTCACTGTTCAAATAAACCTACCATTAAAATGATAGACTGATCATGTCTTTGTCAGTGGGCAAACGTACAAAATCAGCAGGGGATCAAATACTTTTTTCCCTCACTGTATTACCGGACAGTAATCATGATTGGACAACACCAGAGACTGAACAACTAGTACAGTTGATTTTTGTGTCAAAAACGCAGAACATCTTTTAATAACAGACATACCCCTCCCCATCTTCACAACAACTTTGTCAATATGACTTGCCCAGGATAATTGACCATCCAATGTTATACCTAGAAGTTTAGCCTCTTCAACTTGCTCAATTGTCACACCCTTTATACACAACTCCAGTTGAGGTTAAGGTATTAAAGAACGTTTTGAACCAAATACAATGGTTTTAGTTTTAGATGTTTAGATCTATTTAAGACCTGATCACCCATTCTGATAACTCCTTATTTAGAATTTCAGTGAGCTCACTGGCATTGGGTGCTGAAATGTAGAGTGTGGAATCATCCGCATACATAGTCATTGTAGCTTTGTGTAAGACCAGTGGCAAATATTTTTTTTAAATATAGAAGGGTAATGGCCTAAGGCAACTGCCCTGAGGGACACCGCACCGTACATATCTGTTAGAGAAGCTTCTGTTGAAGAACACTCTCTGGGTTCTATTGGATAAATAACTCTCCAACCATGTGATGGCAGGTGATGTAAAGCTATAGCAAGTTGAGTGCTGAAAGTCAGTAGTTAACTTGTTCTCTGAAAAATCGCATTGTATTTATTCAAACACAATTCTCTCCATCAGTTTACTAATAACTGGCAGCAAACTGATTGTGTGGCTGTTAGAGCCAGCAAAGGTTGCTTGACTATTTTTAGGCAGTGGAATTAATTTAACTTAAGGCTTTGGTTAAAGATATAGCAAATATGGGTGGCAATACAGTCTGCTACCATTAACAAATAGTTTCCCATCAAGGTTGTCTATACCTGGTTGCTTATCATTATTGATGAATAACAATCGTTTTTCCACCTCTCCCACACTAACTTGACTAAATTCATTATTAGATATTTTATACCAAACATATGATGGTTCAGTGTTCAATGTTGTCAATTCACTTCGGAGTTTTTCCACTTTACTAGTGAAATAGTCTTTGAAATTATTGCGATGCTGAATGGCTGTTGACAAAGAAGAGCTCTCCACTAGGTGTACCAAAACATTCAAGGGCCATTTTCTCAAAAGTGGGGTTACAAGCTTATCAACTTTCAAAGCAGAATTACTTTCCCACTGTTCCTCAACTGTAGTGTATGATATACAATTTTTTTGCTTTTATCCAATGTAAAAAACACAATTTAAAATGTTGCTACATAAGACCGAATCGAGCCAGTCGGTCACATACAGTGGGGAAAAAAAGTATTTAGTCAGCCACCAATTGTGCAAGTTCTCCCACTTAAAAAGATGAGCGAGGCCTGTAATTTTCATCATAGGTACACGTCAACTATGACAGACAAATTGAGAAAAGAAAATCCAAAAAGTCACATTGTAGGATTTTTTATGAATTTATTTGCAAATTATGGTGGAAAATAAGTATTTGGTCACCTACAAACAAGCAAGATTTCTGGCTCTCACAGACCTGTAACTTCTTCTTTAAGAGGCTCCTCTGTCCTCCACTCGTTACCTGTATTAATGGCACCTGTTTGAACTTGTTATCAGTATAAAAGACACCTGTCCACAACCTCAAACAGTCACACTCCAAACTCCACTATGGCCAAGACCAAAGAGCTGTCAAAGGACACCAGAAACAAAATTCAAACAAGTTCAAACAGGTGCCATTAATACAGGTAACGAGTGGAGGACAGAGGAGCCTCTTAAAGAAGAAGTTACAGGTCTGTGAGAGCCAGAAATCTTGCTTGTTTGTAGGTGACCAAATACTTATTTCCACCATAATTTGCAAATAAAATCATTAAAAATCCTACAATGTGATTTTCTGGATTTTTTTTCCTAATTTTGTCTGTCATAGTTGACGTGTACCTATGATGAAAATTACAGGCCTCTCTCATCTTTTTAAGTGGGAGAACTTGCACAATTGGTGGCTGACTAAACACTTTTTTCCCCCCCACTGTATTAACATTATTCATTACTATGGGAGATAAAAAAAATTATAATCATCGACACGTTATGTCGTCACGTTGCCCACATTGATAACACAGACTGTTCTATTCATATACACATTTCTCTATTATCACGTCTTAATCGGCCATAAGTAAATGACGTAAGACAAAAGAAGGAAAGGAGAGAGAGAGAGAGAGAGAGAGAGAGAGAGAGAGAGAGAGAGAGAGAGAGAGAGAGAGAGAGAGAGAGAGAGAGAGAGAGAGAGAGAGAGAGAGAGAGCGAGAGAGAGAGAGAGAGAGAGAGAGAGAAAGAGAGAGAGATAGAGAGAGAGAGAGAGAGAGAGAGAGAGAGAGAGAGAGAGAGAGAGAGAGAGAGAGAAAGAGAGAGAGATAGAGAGAGAGATAGAGAGAGAGAGAGAGAGAGAGAGAGAGAGAGAGAGAGAGAGAGAGAGAGAGAGAGAGAGAGAGAGAGAGAGAGAGAGAGAGAGAGAGAGAGAGAGAGAGAGAGAGAGAGAGAGAGAGAGAGAGAGAGAGAGAGAACAGAAATAAAAGTACTGTGGTGTGTTTACAATTTCAGCGTCTTCGGCTGTATGATATTTGATCTGTCTTAGTCTTTCTTTTCTTCCCATATTTCAATTCTTCCCACCCACTCAGGCCTTTGTAGCCTATCGGCTGGGGAGTATTTAAATAACGGTCCAGATCATAGCAATCATCATGTTGACCTGTTCGTTACTTAAACAGATAGATCATATCTGTAGCCTACCAATTAATGGGTTGTCATTTAGGCTAATACAGCAGTCAATATTCATTTAGACAAATCACCTGAGTCGTGCTGTGATTGGCGGATGCCAGGAAACCTGTATGGTGTTTTATTTTTAACGTATCTATCTCTGTGTTTGTTAGTCTCTATTTCGCAATCTAGTATTTGCCATAACATGCAGTTGCTAACATAATGTTTCAGCTATTTCTTGACTTTAGAGTTGAGTTATTTCCTATTTAAGAGGCCTGTTTTGGTAAAGAAAGGGAATGCCAAATGGATCACTGTCACCTGACTACCTCGTGGTCGACATACTGGAAATTCATGCACTCTCGACATCAGCACGCACGTCTATATGTGTTTTGATTGACATTGAGAAAAGTACCCCCCCCCCCCCCAAAAAAAAGTGTTTTTAGTTTTTTTATTTTATTTTTTTATTCCCCTTTATGCCCCAATTTCGTGACATCCAATTGGTAGTTACGATTTTGTCTCATCGCTTCAACTCCCCAACAGACTCGGGAAAGAGTCATGCGTCCTCCGAAAAACCTTCCAAGTTGCTTCTAAACACACTGGTCGCTTAACCCGGAAGCCAGGCGCACCGATGTGTTGGAGGAAATACTGTCCAACTGACAACCGAAGTCAGCTTGCAGGCACCCGGCCTGCCACAAGGAGTCGCTAGAGCACGATAAGACAAGGAAATCCTCCCGGTCAAACCCTCCCCTAACCCAGACAATTGTGCACCGCCCCATGGGGCTCCCGGTCACAGCTGGCTGTGACACAGCCTGGGATCAAACGCGAGGCTGTTGTGGCGCCTACGATGCAGTGCCTTAGACCGCTACGTCACTCAGGAGGACAGTTTGAAAGTTCTGAGCCTGTATTTAAGAAACATATGAATACACAACAATACAAGTTATTTAATGGAAGCTCTATCCAACTAATTAAACTGCCATGTGTCTCTAAATCACCTTTAAATGCAAATTGCCATTAAATCTGTGGATGTATTCCAATCTGCTTTAATAGCTACAGTGAGGGAAAAAAGTATTTGATCCCCTGCTGATTTTGTGCGTTTGCCCACTGACAAAGACATGATCAGTCTATAATTTAAATGGTAGGTTTATTTGAACAGTGAGAGACAAAATAACAACAACAAAATCCAGAAAAACGCATGTCAAAAATGTTATAAATTGATTTGCATTTTAATGAGGGAAATAAGTATTTGACCCCTCTGCAAAACATGACTTAGTACTTGGTGGCAAAACCCTTGTTGGCAATCACAGAGGTCAGAGGTTTCTTGTAGTTGGCCACCAGGTTTGCACACATCTCAGGAGGGATTTTGTCCCACTCGTCTTTGCAGATCTTCTCCAAGTCATTAAGGTTTCGAGCCTGACGTTTGGCAACTCGAACCTTCAGCTCCCTCCACAGATTTTCTATGGGATTAAGGTTTGGAGACTGGCTAGGCCACTCCAGGACCTTAATGTGCTTCTTCTTGAGCCACTCCTTTGTTGCCTTGGCCGTGTGTTCTGGGTCATTGTCATGCCGGAATACCCATCTACAACCATTTTCAATGCCCTGGCTGAGGGAAGGAGGTTCTCACCCAAGATTCGACGGTACATGGCGCCGTCCATCGTCCCTTTGATGCGGTGAAGTTGTCCTGTCCCCTTAGCAGAAAAACACCCCCAAAGCATAATGTTTCCACCTTCATGTTTGACGGTGGGGATGGTGTTCTTGGGGTCATAGGCAGCATTCCTCCTCCTCCAAACACGGCGAGTTGAGTTGATGCCAAAGAGCTCCATTTTGGTCTCATCTGACCAGAACACTTTCACCCAGTTCTCCTCTGAATCATTCAGATGTTCATTGGCAAACTTCAGACGGGCATGTATATGTGCTTTCTTGAGCAGGGGGACCTTGCGGGCGCTGCAGGATTTCAGTTCTACACGGCGTAGTGTGTTACCAATTGTTTTCTTGGTGACTATGGTCCCAGCTGCCTTGAGATCATTGACAAGATCCTTCCGTGTAGTTCTGGGCTGATTCCTCACCATTCTCATGATCATTGCAACTCCACGAGGTGAGATCTTGCATGGAGCCCCAGGCCAAGGGAGATTGACAGTTCTTTTGTGTTTCTTCCATTTGCAAATAATCGCACCAACTGTTGTCACCTTCTCATAAAGCTGCTTGGCGATGGTCTTGTAGCCCTTCCAGCCTTGTGTAGGTCTACAATCTTGCCCCTGACATCCTTGGAGAGCTCTTTAGTCTCGGCCATGGTGGAGAGTTTGGAATCTGATTGATTGATTGCTTCTGTGGACAGGTGTCTTTTATACAGGTAACAAGCTGAGATTAGGAGCACTCCCTTTAAGAGTGTGCTCCTAATCTCAGCTCGTTACCTGTGTAAAAGACACCTGGGAGCCAGAAATATTTCTGATTGAGAGGGGGTCAAATACTTATTTACCTCATTAAAATGCAAATCAATTTATAACATTTTTGACATGCGTTTTTCTGGATTTTTTTGTTGTTATTCTGTCTCTCACTGTTCAAATAAGACCTACCATTAAAATTATAGACTGATAATTTCTTTGTCAGTGGGCAAACGTACAAAATCAGCAGGGGATCAAATACTTTTTTTCCCTCACTGTACAAATGTGCATGCTGAGATTGTGGTGGTAATATTAGGTGAAACTTAATTATAATATTTTCTAAATGTTCTGAGGACCTCAAAGACAAGGTAAAATGTATATTCACTGTGTGAACATCAATGGAATATTATGTAAAACCTAAAACAAATTTGCTATGAACATAAACATGTACTTATTTGGAAATTGTGGAACATTGTGCAACATTGTGGGAATGTTCTGTGCAACCTTCGTGAATATTACAAGAATATTGTTGCAACATCCCAGACAACTCCCATAACTTAATTAAATGTTCTGGGAAGCTTTAAATAACTTAGACCAGGTGTTCTCTGTCAACATTCTTACAACATTATAGGAATGTCCTGTGAAACCTAACTTAAACATTGGATGAATGTCTTCACAACTGAGCATGTTTTGGGTTCCCACAACCTAATTAAATGTTCTGGAAACCTTTAAAGAACTCAGAAAGGCTGTTTTGTCAACATTCTGTTTCCTGCACCTGATACAAACATCATCTGAATGTCAGCACAACTGGACAGTTTTAGTGTTTTGGGAACCTATATCTTGTCATAACCCCACAATGTTCACCACATATCCCCCAGGTCATTGCAATGTTCTCGGTCAACTTATCTGGTAAAATAAGGGTCAAACAAATACAAATGTTCCCACAACCTAAATAAACATTCTGGGTAACTTTAAAGAACAGGCTAAATGTGTTCTGGGAACATTCTTGTAACATCAGGTGAATGTTTTTTGCAGCCTAAAATAAACATTGTAGAATCATTCACACAACTGGACAGTTTTTGTGTTTTGGGAACATATATTTTGTGATGTCCTCACAATGTTTTCATCAGATTGTTCCCACAACCTAATGAAACATTCTGGGAACCTTTAAAGAACAGACACAATGTGTTCTGAGAACGTTCTTGTAACATCAGGCAAATATTAGTTTTTACAAACATTCTATAATCACCAGCACGACTGGACAGTTTTTGTGTTATGAGAACATTTGCCACCACCCAACGAATGTTCTGGGAACTTTCACAGAACCAATTTTGGTTTGCTGGGCAAGGCCCCCCAACCATAGGTTTGATGACAGTCCAAGGCCCCCCAACCGTAGGGTTGATGACAGTCCAAGGCCCCCCAACCATAGGGTTGATGACAGTCCAAGGCCCCCCAACCATAGGGTTGATGACAGTCCAAGGCCCCCCAACCACAGGGTTGATGACAGTCCAAGGCCCCCCAACCGTAGGGTTGATGACAGTCCAAGGCCCCCCAACCACAGGGTTGATGACAGTCCAAGGCCCCCCAACCGTAGGGTTGATGACAGTCCAAGGCCCCCCAACCACAGGGTTGATGACAGTCCAAGGCCCCCCAACTGTAGGGTTGATGACAGTCCAAGGCCCCCCAACTGTAGGGTTGATGACAGTCCAAGGCCCCCCAACTGTAGGGTTGATGACAGTCCAAGGGCCCCCAACCACAGGGTTGATGACAGTCCAAGGCCCCCCAACCACAGGGTTGATGACAGTCCAAGGCCCCCCAACCACAGGGTTGATGACAGTCCAAGGCCCCCCAACTGTAGGGTTGATGACAGTCCAAGGCCCCCCAACTGTAGGGTTGATGACAGTCCAAGGGCCCCCAACCACAGGGTTGATGACAGTCCAAGGCCCCCCAACTGTAGGGTTGATGACAGTCCAAGGGCCCCCAACCATAAGGCCAGTTTGTGGAAATAAAAAGGTTACATTACTCAAGCCAGGCTGGGATGGCACCTTAAACCTCATAACACACTTCTCCAAGTGATTCACTTAATCCGTCCTGTTAAAGTTGAAGGGAAGTGTGTCAATAGCTAGCCCAGTAGCAGACCTGTTTGGGCTGTCTTTCCAACTCCTATGTTTGGTGTGACAAAGTAATAGTATTAAATTAAATAGTATTTTAATATAAAAAAGAAATAGTTTTTTTCCTATCCAATATTTACAGCACTATCGACATGCAGGTGACAGCGTTTCTGCTCAGTGTGCGGCCGTTCAGGAGTTTTATGGTATTCAGAATGGCATAAGACATAGTGGCTCCTTAATGAAATGCTACAGGAAAGCAATTCACTGAGTCCAAGGTGACCTGCCTCCAGAAAAGGTGATGAGTAGTTTGTGAAGAGAGAAAGTACCAAGAGGACAGGTGACATCCATCCATTCACTCATCTGATCTCTCAGTGTGTGTGTGTGTGTGTGTGCGTGCGTGTGTGAGAGAGAGAGACCTCATCCTATCCAGGACTTTATCAATCATCCGGGGAATGGAATTAGTCTTATTAGAATATTTCAAGAAAAAGGCATAAGAAGACAAATATGAACACATTTTCTCATGAGCTTCAGCTGGGTCGTGTTCATTAGGGCAAGCAGCAGAAAACGTTTTGAAATATTTTGCAACAAAAGTCCAGAGGCCTCATTTATCAATATTGCATAGAAACGATTCTAAAATACTACTTATGAATGTGATTGATCAAACAATCCTATGAGAGTCATACGCACACCAGTAGGAGATAATCATTGATACATACCAATTGTTCTCAGCCTCAGCGCTCGTGCACGACCTTGGCTATTTGCATGTCGAAACGCCCCAATTAACCATACATGGTCAAAATCGTAACCTTTTAAAGGCTGTGTGAAATATACAACGCCGTACCATGAAATACAACGCCTCAACCCAAAAAAGTCAACAAAAAAGTTTTCTGAGACTAAAATAGAGATGCTAGTTTCAGAGATTTGAGTACAACCAAAAGTTTATATTTGGCTCGCTCAGTTGTGGTTTGACCAGTAAAAATTTAAACATAGCTACAAAGGGAGGACCTAATGGAGAGGACCCATAGCTACAAAGGGAGGACCTAATGGAGAGAGGACCCATAGCTACAAAGAGAGGACCTAATGGAGAGGACCCATAGCTACAAAGGGAGGACCTAATGGAGAGAGGACCCATAGCTACAAAGAGAGGACCTCATGGAGAGGACCCATAGCTACAAAGGGAGGACCTAATGGAGAGGACCCATAGCTACAAAGAGAGGACCTCATGGAGAGGACCCATAGCTACAAAGAGAGGACCTAATGGAGAGGACCCATAGCTACAAAGAGAGGACCTAATGGAGAGGACCCATAGCTACAAAGAGAGGACCTCATGGAGAGAGAACCCATAGCTACAAAGAAAGGACCTCATGGAGAGAGGACCCATAGCTACAAAGAGAGGACAATTAAAGTAGGCAACACTCAGCAATAACCCATCCATCCTCAACAGCTACCTACTGTAGGTGAATAGGCCAACATTGCTGTTCTGCAGAATGAAGGAGTCGTGCGTTCCACCTGGCCACCTTGCCACCACATTCAGCAGCGTTTTTTGCGCATCACATAACCTACCACCTGCATATTAAGAGTGGAAGCCTTTTCTATTCACATTGTTGAACTCGATTTGCATATGGCTTTCATAACGATGTGGGTGCCGTCTATTGTGAACCCATTAATGGCAAATAATCCCCTCTTAACTTCAACCTGCGATGGTTTATGGAAATGGTATGTTCCAGTTCGTTTTGCTGATGATTGCATCCAAAACATTGGCTCATCGAGGGCTGTGAGATGCCGATCCGGCAAGCTCCCGCTGAAAAGTGCCAGTTGCCTTAAATTCTCACAAAGATCTTATAAGATTGGCTTTGGAAAACGATATCTGATGAGCCAATCTGTACTTTCTGCCAAAAACATTATCCCACCTGTCTCTAAAAACGTGCTCTCTAAGAAATGCAGCGTGTGCCAAATCATCCAACAGAGCAAGATCAGCCATCTCTCATTTATTTTCCCATTATAATAATATAATAATATAATATGCCATTTATCTCAGCCTTTTATAGTATAGACACAATGGTTTCACTTTCACACGTACCTCTAATTTAACAAATTACTGTACATTATATGGATTATTATCGTAACAAATGCACTGATGTGGTCAAACTATATATAGCCTGTCAAGATATGTTGCATGAATTCACAATGGAAATACAATGAAATCGGGAAATTATTTAATTTGTTGGCTGGCCCTCACTACATATTCATCGCCAAACCCACTGGCTCCAGGTAATCTATATATCATTGCTAGGCAAATCCCTGTCTTACCTTTGCTCACTGGTCACCATAGCAACACCCACCCGTAGTATGCACTCCAGCAGGTATATCTCACTGGTCATCCCCAAAGCCAACACCTCCTTTGGCCGCCATTCCTTCCAGTTCTCTGCTGCCAATGACTGGAACGAACTGCAAAAATCTCTGAAGCTGGAGACACTTATCTCCCTCACTAACTTTAATCGTCAGTTGTCAGAGCAGCTTAACGATCACTGCACCTGTACACAACCATTCTGAAATTAGCCCACGCAACTACCTCATCCCCATATTGTTATTTATTTAGCTAATTTGCACCCCAGTAACTCTATTTGCACATCATCTTTTGCACATTTATCATTCCAGTGTTAATACGAAATTGTAACTATTTTGCACTATGGCCTATTTATTGCCTTACCTCCATAACTTACTACATTCGCACACACTGTATATAGATTTTCTATTGTATTTTTGACTTTATGTTTTGTTTTACCCCATATGTAACTCTGTGTTGTTGTTTTTATCGCACTGCTTTGCTTTATCTTGGCCAGGTCGCAGTTGTAAATGAGAACTTGTTCTCAACTGGCTTACCTGGTTAAATAAAGGTGAAAAAAAAAAAAAAAAAAAAATACTCTCACAATTTCCCACATTTTCAACATACATTTTCCCCATCATTCTATGCTTGACAAGCAGTTCCCTTATTCCAAAATGGGCACTGTGCGAACACATGGTCATGGCTGTGCGTACATTTACGAACACTCTCAAGCAAACGTTCATATTGATAAATCTCACACTTTGCGTGGAAATGATCCCATGCATGGTTTACGCACAGATTTGTACATACACATGATTGATAAATGAGGCCCCAGGTCCCTGCCCGTTTCAGTCCATGTTCTTCCGTTTGTTACTTAATGAACAGGATTATTAAGTAGGTTATGAGAACAGGGCTCCTTAGATAGATAATAAGCTAAGCAATGCAATACCACACATCTCAGTTCGCAACATTTAACAATTGGTTTTCTGTTCTGTTTCTCTCCATCGGCAGAATGACAGAAGATTGCAGAACACAGAGCTTGCATCCCAAATGGCACCCTATTTGAATCCCAAATAGCACCCTATTCCCTACATAGTGTACTACATTTGACCAGAACCCATAGGACTCTGGTCTAAAGTAGTGCACTATGTAGGAAATAGGGTGCAATTTGGGACGCACCGAGATTTAAATGAAGTGCAAAGGGCCGGGGGATGTTTACAGAGTAAATGCAGAGAGAAGTGAATTCCAGTCATAAAGAATAATGGTCATTAGCTTGTGGAGGAAATAACCCAATCAAACACACAAGCTGCATCCCAAATGGCACCCTATTCCCTATATAGCGCATATAGTCCCTATGGACCCTGGTTAAAAGTAGTGCCCTATATAGGATATAGGGTGTAATTTGGGACAGATCCACAATCAAACACACACAACTGCCTGCTGGCCTTGTTTGATGAATACAACACAAAGGAACGCTGCAAACTGCTGGAGCAATAATCATCATGGAACAGCAGTTATAGAAAGGAGGAAAACACATACCCCCCCTTCCCCCCACATGAACGCTACCATGAAGAGGTAGTGTGTTGTGTTGTCACCAAGGCCAGTGGGAGTGCAGGTGATGGTGGCAAGCCAGCCTGATGAGGCACAGAGCTGTGGACGGGCCGACAGGAAGGGTGGAGAGCAGTCAGCCAACAGTTAGCCCGTAGCAGACCAGAGCCGGTGGGCCAATCGTGGGCCGGCAGTGATTTGGCTCGACAGTGGTGTCTTAGCAGCTAACCAGCAGCGAGGCAACAGTAGACGATAGTGGGATGGCGTTGGGCCTTCTGTGTGGATCAGTAGGTAGCCAGAAACTAGCCAGCAGTGGGCTGACAATTAGCGTTGGGCCAGCATTGGGCCTGTTGTGATCAGTGTGACAGCCTCCTGAGTTTAGTGGGAAAGCCAGCAGAGAACCAGCATTGGGTCGGTGTTGGGCCTGCTGTCATCAGATCCTTGGGGTACAGAGCTGCTGGGTTCAGATCTGCTACAGTAATCAGTTGTGATATGTGACCAGACAGGCCCCTCTGTCCCACTGAGACACAGAAGGAGAGAAGGAAGGAGAAGGAGAGGAGGAGGAGGAGGAGGAGGAGGAGGAGGAGAGAAGGAGAGGGAGGAGGAGAGAAGGAGAGGGAGGAGGAGAGAAGGAGAGGGAGGAGGAGAGAAGGAAGAAGGTAGCTAGACCACCTGATGTCTACCACTGGCAACCCGGTACCTCCTCCATCAACACAGAGAGAAGGAGGTAGCTAGATGCATCCCCCTCCCCCATCAACACAGAGAGAAGGAGGTAGCTAGATGCATCCCCCTCCCCCATCAACACAGAGAAGGAGGTAGCTAGATGCATTCCCCTCCCCCATCAACACAGAGAAGGAGGTAGCTAGATGCATCCCCCTCCCCCATCAACACAGAGAAGGAGGTAGCTAGATGCATCCCCCTCCCCCATCAACACAGAGAAGGAGGTAGCTAGATGCATTCCCCTCCCCCATCAACACAGAGAAGGAGGTAGCTAGATGCATCCCCCTCCCCCATCAACACAGAGAAGGAGGTAGCTAGATGCATTCCCCTCCCCCATCAACACAGAGAAGGAGGTAGCTAGATGCATCCCCCTCACCCCTCACCACCACAACCCCCCAACTCAGACAGGAGGTAGAGGTTGGTAGATTCAGCCTGGTCATTGATCAAACCATCCCTCTCCTCTACCACTAGCATCAGACAGACAGGAGGAGGTAAAGGTAGCTAGACACCCCCCCCTGTTGTCGTACCCAACCACAACCCCCCATCCTTCCCCTCAATCTCAAACACACAGGAGACATGCATCATCAGCTACAGATGTTACCCCCTCAGGGAGGTAGAGGAAGCTAATATATCGCTGTCGGCCCTTCTCCATGCCCAATCCCCCACCCATCTCATCTCCCAGTGTCTCATTCAGATAAAATACATACTCATCTCCCTTGAGCACTGGCCACATGCTTTGGTGCTGGACCCAGATGCTCATTACTGCATTAATCCACCAACAGGTCCGGGTCTGTACCTAAAGAGCACCCAGCTCATATGGTCTGTTCTGTTGGGGTTATAGAGCACCAGGCTCATATGGTCTGTTCTGTTGGGGTTATAGAGCACCAGGCTCATATGGTCTGTTCTGTTGGGGTTATAGAGCACCAGGCTCATATGGTCTGTTCTGTTGGGGTTATAGAGCACCAGGCTCATATGGTCTGTTCTGTTGGGGTTATAGAGCACCAGGCTCATATGGTCTGTTCTGTTGGGGTTATAGAGCACCAGGCTCATATGGTCTGTTCTGTTGGGGTTATAGAGCACCAGGCTCATATGGTCTGTTCTGTTGGGGTTATAGAGCACCAGGCTCATATGGTCTGTTCTGTTGGGGTTATAGAGCACCAGGCTCATATGGTCTGTTCTGTTGGGGTTATAGAGCACCAGGCTCATATGGTCTGTTCTGTTGGGGTTATAGAGCACCAGGCTCATATGGTCTGTTCTGTTGGGGTTATAGAGCACCAGGCTCATATGGTCTGTTCTGTTGGGGTTATAGAGCACCAGGCTCATATGGTCTGTTCTGTTGGGGTTATAGAGCACCAGGCTCATATGGTCTGTTCTGTTGGGGTTATAGAGCACCAGGCTCATATGGTCTGTTCTGTTGGGGTTATAGAGCACCAGGCTCATATGGTCTGTTCTGTTGGGGTTATAGAGCACCAGGCTCATATGGTCTGTTCTGTTGGGGTTATAGAGCACCAGGCTCATATGGTCTGTTCTGTTGGGGTTATAGAGCACCAGGCTCATATGGTCTGTTCTGTTGGGGTTATAGAGCACCAGGCTCATATGGTCTGTTCTGTTGGGGTTATAGAGCACCAGGCTCATATGGTCTGTTCTGTTGGGGTTATAGAGCACCAGGCTCATATGGTCTGTTCTGTTGGGGTTATAGAGCACCAGGCTCATATGGTCTGTTCTGTTGGGGTTATGTTCCTACAGAGCAGCAGCCAACCCTTGGTTCAGGGGTTCCCAAAACATTTTGATATTAAAACATTTTCGCAACCTCACTAGGCTTGGGTGATATCCCGTTTATACTGTATACCGGGGTATTTCGACATACAGACGGTATGATTTTCAATACCGTTAAAAAATATATGCACTACCGGTCAAAAGTTTTAGAACACCTACTCATTCAAAGGTATTTCTTTATTTTTACTATTTTCTACATTGTAGAATAATAGTGGAGACATCACAACTATGAAATAACAAATATGGAATCATATAGTAACCAAAAAATTGTTAAACAAATCTTAATATATTTTATATGAGAGATTCTTCAAACAGCCACCCTTTGCCTTGACAGCTTTGCACACTCTTGGCATTCTCTCAACCAGCTTCATGAGGTAGTCACCTGGAATGCATTTCAATTAACAGGATGCATTTCAATTAACAGGTGTGCCTTCTTAAAAGTTAATTTGTGGAATTTCTTTCCTTCTTAATGCGTTTGAGCCAATCAGTTGTGTTGTGACAAGGTAGGGGTGGTATACAGAAGATAGCCCTATTTGGTAAAAGACCAAGTCCATATTATGGCAAGAACAGCTCAAATAAGCAAAGAGAAACGACAGTCCATCATTACTTTAAGACATGAAGGTCAGTCAATACGGAACATTTCAATAACTTTGAAAGTTTCTTTAAGTGCAGTCGCAAAAACCACCAAGCGCTATGATGAAACTGGCTCCCGAGTGGCGCAGTGGTCTAAGGCACTGCATCTCAGTGCTTGAGGTGTCACTACAGACCCCCAGGTTCGATTCCAGGCTGTATCACAACCGGCCGTGATTGGGAGTCTCATAGGGCGGCGCACAATTGGCCCAACGTCGTCCGGGTTTGGCCGGTGTAGGCCTTCATTGTAAATAAGAATTTGTTCTTAACTGACTTGCCTAGTTAAATAAAGGTAAAATCAAATCAAATAAATAAAAATTTGCACCGCCACAGGAATGGAAGACCCAGAGTTACCTCTGCTGCAGAGGATACGTTCATTAGAGTTACGCACCTCAGATTACAGCCCAAATAAATGCTTCACAGAGTTCAAGTAACAGACACATCTCAACACGTGGTACTCTGTAGCTCAGCTGGTAGAGCACGGCGCTTGTAACGCCAAGGTAGTGGGTTCGATCCCCGGGACCACCCATACACAAAAATGTATGCACGCATGACTGTAAGTCGCTTTGGATAAAAGCGTCTGCTAAATGGCATATTATTATTATTAACATCAACTGTTCAGAGGAGACTGTGTGAATCAGGCCTTCATGGTCGAAATGCTGCAAAGAAACCACTACTAAAGGACACCAATAAGAAGAAGAGACTTGCTTGGGCAAAGAAACACGAGCAATGGACATTAGACCAGTGGAAATCTGTCCTTTGGTCTGATAAATCCACATTTGAGATTTTTGGTTCCAACCGCCGTGTCTTTGTGAGACGCAGAGTAGGTGAACAGATGATCACTGCATGTGTATTTCCCACCGTAAAGCATGGAGTAGGAGGTGTTATGGTGTGGGGGTGCTTTGCTGGTGACACTGTCTGTGATTTATTTAGAATTCAAGGCACACGTAACCAGCATGGCTACCACAGCATTCTGCAGCGATACGCCATCCCATCTGGTTTGGGCTTAGTGGGACTATCATTTGTTTTTCAACAGGAAAATGACCCAACACACCTCCAGGCTGTGTAAGGGCTATTTTACCAAGAAGGAGAGTGATGGAGTGCTGCATCAGATGACCTGGCCTCCACAATCCCCCGACCTCAACCAAATTGAGATGGTTTGGGATGAGTCGGACCACAGAGTGAAGGAAAAGCAGCCTACAAGTGCTCAGCATATGTGGGAACTCCTTCAAGACTGTTGGAAAAGCATTCCAGGTGAAGCTGGTTGAGAGAATGCCAAGAGTGTGCAAAGCTGTCATCAAGGCAAAGGGTGGCTATTTGAAGAATCTCAAATATAAAATATATTTTGATTTGTTTAACACTTTTTTGGTTACTACATGATTCCATATATGTTATTTCATAGTTTTGATGTCTTCACTATAATTCTACAATGTAGAAAATAGTAAAAATAAAGAAAAACCTTTGAATGAGTAGGTGTTCTAAAACTTTTGACCGGTAGTGTACATTATGTATTTTTTGGGTTGAGGGGATGCAGGGGTACGTGCTACGCCACTGCTTATAACTATATCTAAGATGTGTCAAATAAATGATATCCAGCTCTGGCCTCCAGCTATGCATTTGGTTTGCTAACTTGATAGCTATGTGGCTGGATATCAAGATCCAGCTTTTTGTTTACAGTAGAGACATTCAATGGCTCAAGATCCCTGTTGCCTAAATTGTTTTGTGCTTCAAAAAAATAAAATAATATACATTTTGTTATATATTTTTTATAAA
The DNA here is from genome assembly GCF_964263955.1 of Coregonus lavaretus. NCBI lineage: Eukaryota > Metazoa > Chordata > Actinopteri > Salmoniformes > Salmonidae > Coregonus > Coregonus lavaretus. The sequence goes on from NW_028163539.1 coordinate 82,806, forward strand.
TAGTGCATCTTATGTGCTCTTCTGGTAAAACCGTATACCCCGGTATGGTACAGAAACGGTAAAACGGTATGAAAATCTGGATACTGCCCAACCCTAGACCCCACCATTTAAAAAAAAGTGATGTAATCAATGGCCAATGTTTACTTTTTAAATTGGGGCTATGACAGTCTATTAGAAATGAGTCTGACAGTACTTTAATCTCAAGGACGAATGGGTTGAAGTGACCGAAATGCATCAGAAAGGTATTGGGAAATTCAGATTATCATCAGGCAATAATTTCGTATGATCTTCTGTAAAGAACCTAATCACCATTGACGATGTTCTTTTTCTCCCAGTCAGATCTACTTCCTGGTCTTGTCCACTCTGTTCTAATGAGGCTTGTGGGTATTGTAGAGAGAAACAGGAGACACATACGTGTTCCTAAGATATTTTTCTTTCAGTGATGGGGGTCATAATATTTTGTAGCTTAAACCATTCTAAACAGCCACAGTTGTAGTTAGAAACCACTCTGTTTATTACAACCTCATCTAGCGTTCTATTATTTATTTTTTTCAGTTTCTCTCGCGACCCCATTTTCAAATCAGACGAACCCACATGGGGTCGCGACTCATAGTTTGGGAAAACGCTGCCTTGGGTCATATGGTCTGTACTTAAAGAACAGCTTGCAAGCCTCTGTCTTCAATAATCCACCAACAGGGACGTGTTCCGTTCATAAAGAACAGCAGTAGACCCCCAGCAGCTCCTGGCTCGTATGGCAATTAAAGCCCCTAGTAGAAAATGTGTGCACACAAACACAAATCATGTACACACACACACACACACACAAACACTCACCAAGCCTCTGCAGTGTGTTGTCACTGGCACTGAGCCATGCACAGCCAAGCGTGGGAGGGGGTCTGTCTCAAGCAAGCAGATGCTGTGTTGCAGCTATCAATGTAGTGACAGTCTGCAAAAATGTCACTCTGTGTGGTACCCGTGTGAGTGACTGCTGACTCCAATCTGCCAATCTGCCATGACAGCCCTTACCCCCTGACCTCCACTGGCCTCCTCCATCTCTGGTCCCTCACTCACAATCTCTGCTGTGCTCCCAACTCTTCCTTTGTCATGATCACTTCCTCTGTGCAGTCTCATCTCTCCTCCTCTCGTCTTGTCTGTCTATCTGCAGGTGCCAGCTAGTGAGTAGGTAAGACGCCAGGGTAGGGATGCTCTTATCTAGCACAGATGTAAAGATGCCACCTGGTATACAATTCCATGTGGCTAACCCTCCTCCCAGAGAGAGCTACTGGCTATGCAGGCTTTTGCTCCAACCCTGTTCTAAGTCACCTGATTCAACCAATCAAGGTCCTGGTGTTCAGCTGATTAGTGAAATCTGGTGTGCTAGTTCTGGTTGGAGTGAAAGCCTGCAGGATGATACAGTAGCTCTCCAGGAGTAGAGGAGGGTTGGGCACCCCTGGAGAGTATTATCTGATTGGTGAGTGTGTATTCCTGGCTGTATCTGATTGGTTAGTGTGTATTCCTAGCTGTATCTGATTGGTTAGTGTGTATTCCTAGCTGTATCTGATTGGTTAGTGTGTATTCCTAGCTGTATCTGATTGGTTAGTGTGTATTCCTAGCTGTATCTGATTGATTAGTGTGTATTCCTGGCTGTATCTGATTGGTTAGTGTGTATTCCTGGCTGTATCTGATTGGTTAGTGTGTATTCCTGGCTGTATCTGATTGGTTAGTGTGTATTCCTGGCAGTATCTGATTGGTTAGTGTGTATTCCTGGCTGTATCTGATTGGTTAGTGTGTATTCCTAGCTGTATCTGATTGGTTAGTGTGTATTCCTAGCTGTATCTGATTGGTTAGTGTGTATTCCTGGCTGTATCTGATTGGTTACTGTGTATTCCTGGCTGTATCTGATTGGTTAGTGTGTATTCCTGGCTGTATCTGATTGGTTAGTGTGTATTCCTAGCTGTATCTGATTGGTTAGTGTGTATTCCTGGCTGTATCTGATTGGTTTGTGTGTATTCCTGGCTGTATCTGATTGGTTAGTGTATATTTCTGGCTGTATCTGATTGCTTAGTGTGTACTCCTAGCTGTATCTGATTGGTTAGTGTGTATTCCTAGCTGTATCTGATTGGTTAGTGTGTATTCCTGGCTGTATCTGATTGGTTAGTGTGTATTCCTGTGTGTACTCCTCCTGTATGTACTCTGTGTCTCTGACAGCGATATATTAGCATCGAATAGCCTCCGCGATATGCAACTTTTCAGGGAAGTTAGGAACCAAACAGAAATGTGCATCCTGTAGCACTAATTCCAAAAAGTTTTGGGACACTGTAAAGTCCATGGAGAATAAGAGCACCTCCTCCCAGTTGCCCACTGCACTGAGGCTAGGAAACACTATCACCACCGATAAATCTACAATAATCGAGAATTTCAACAAGCATTTTGCTACGGCTGGCCATGCTTTCCACCTGGCTACCACTACCCTGGCCACCAGCTCTGCACCCTCCGCTGCAACTTGACCCCTACAAATCATCTGGGCTAGACAATCTGGACCATTTATTTCTAAAATTAGCAGCCTAAATTGTCGCAACCCCTATTACTAGCCTGTTCAACCTCTCTTTCGTGATGTCTGAGATCCCCAGAGATTGGAAAGCTGCCGCAGTCATCCCCCTCTTCAAAGGGGGTGACACTCTAGATCCAAACTGTTACAGACCTATATCCATCCTGCCCTGCCTTTCGAAAGTTTTTGAAAGCCAAGTTAACAAACAGATCACCGACCATTTCGAATCCCACCGTACCTTCTCTGCTGTGCAATCTGGATTCCGAGCTGGTCATGGGTGCACCTCAGCCACGCTCAAGGTCCTAAACGATATTATAACCGCGATCGATAATAGACAGTACTGTGCATTCGTCTTCATCGACCTGGCCAAGGCTTTAGACTCTGTCAACCACTGCATTCTTATTGGCAGACTAAATAGCCTTGGTTTCTCAAATGACTGCCTCGCCTGGTTCACCAACTACTTCTCAGATAGAGTTCAATGTGTCAAATCGGAGGGCCTGTTGTCTGGACCTATGGCAGTCTCTATGGGGGTGCCACAGGGTTCAATTCTCGGGCCGACTCTTTTCTCTGTGTATATCAATGATGTCGCTCTTGCTGCTGGTGACTCTCAGATCCACCTCTACGCAGACGACACCATTTTGTATACATCTGGCCCTTCATTGGACACTGTGTTAACAAACCTCCAAACTTGCTTCAATGCCATACAACACTCCTTCCGTAGCCTCCAACTGCTCTTAAACACTAGTAAAACTAAATGCATGCTCTTCAATCGAACGCTGCTGGCACCCGCCCACCCGACTAGAATCACTACTCTCGGCGGGTCTGACCTAGAGTATGTGGACAACTACAAATACCTAGGTGTCTGGTTAGACTGTAAACTATCCTTCCAGACTCATATTAAGCATCTCCAATCCAAAGTTAAATCTAGAATTGGCTTCCTATTTCGCAACAAAGCCTCCTTCACTCATGTTGTCAAACATGCCCTCGTTAAACTGACTATCCTACCGATCCTTGACTTCGGCAATGTAATTTACAAAATAGCCTCCAACACTCTACTCAGCAAATTGGATGTAGTCTATCACAGTGCCATCCGTTTTGTCACCAAAGCCCCATATACTACCCACCACTGTGACCTGTACGCTCTTGTTGGCTGGTCCTCACTACATATTCGTCGCCAACCCACTGGCTCCAGGTCATCTATAAATCACTGCTAGGCAAATCCCCGCCTTATCGTAGCTCATTGGTCACCATAGCAACACCCACCCGTAGTATGCGCTCCAGCAGGTATATCTCACTGGTCATCCCCAAAGCCAACACCTCCTTTGGCCGCCA